>NC_056725.1:808437122-808577122 GCF_019279795.1 Protopterus annectens | reverse complement strand
GAAAGAGGAGAGAATAGTGAGGGGACGTTTAGCAATACATTCTACAGCAGTGACCCTCCCACTCTCAGGTCGAATTGTAACAGAGAGTAATCAGTTTATAACCAATAACAAGCAATTATCAGAGAGGTACAAAGTATCAAAGGAGGTTTTCTTTCATTTCATGAATGCATACACCTGTCAGACAAGAAGACCAAGTAAATGGCATGCACAGTGTAATCTACTGGTCAAGTGAAAGGACAATGGCCAACTTAAGAAGTGGTCCTTAGAGAGCAAGGACAACTCTGTTGGGGGGTGTTATACACTAATTTCCAGCAGAGGCCGGTGCATATACCCATATAGGTTTTTCATATTAAATTTGCTTACATTGTACAAAGACAAAATTCTCAATTAATTCTCAATGCACCTGATGGCCAGATGTTCTGGTGTAGAAAAACAGCAACATTAATTTCATACAACATGGTTATGCTACACAGTACTGCTGCTTATGAACAAGTGAAGAGGCATACCTGGTCTGTCAGTAGATGCACCTACATAGCTCATATCCCCACAAGATGTGCCTGTAGTTTACAATGTCAGGCAAATATCGGTATAACAATGTACAGCACTGGCATGACAGGAGGCAGAAGAAAGAACAGAAAATAGGCACAGTAACAGTATATGGAGACACTCACCTGCCATGTCCTGCTCTTGTGCAGACGTGGATGGACCTGTGCAAATGAATGCAGACATTACACATGTTTGTTATACTGTTACATATGTACTGAAGTTGTATGGCAACATGTCATTACATTTACATTGGTCATCTTTACCCTGTGTGGACCTATGTGCATGATACATTTCTGCTGCTGCTACACAAAAATAGCAATACATGAATATGCATGCAACAGCAGTAAGTGCTGAGTTACTCTATATGCATCAGTGTTATGCAAAGTAACTCATACATGTGTGGCCTGGATCACCTGCTTCTTACCCCACCCCCAGGTATGAGGCGCTCCCCACTCACTGTATGCAGTGATGCAAAAAACGTTGGGAAGTGTCAATGATGGGCCACCACTGGTGGCATCCTTCAATCTCTCATACAGGTATACCCTGTTGACTGCATGAAGGATCATGTCAAAGCGCCATTGGCCACATGCCTCCTGGGATCTATTGTGACCTCCCTCAGCATTAATCATATTGGTGAGGTCAGTCCTCCATACTGCATTTCCTTATCCAAGGAGTCTCTGTCCTTATTGTTGCAGAGCATCTATCATAATTTGTTTTTCTTGTGGTGATTGTTGCCCCTAGGTCTGTTTGCTGTTTGAATGACAGTTGTGTGCACATGTTTAGATTAATTTTTTTATTTTGTTATTTGTTAACCGGGAAAGTCCGACTTAGAACAAAGCCAATTTTCATTGGAGGCCCGGGGAGAAACACTCCAGATGCATGTCTTTGTAACATGGGAGGAAACCGGAGCACCCGGAGGAAACCCACATGAACGCAGGGAGGACATGCAGACTCTACATAGAAGGCACCCCAGCTGAAAATCGAACTGTAGAACCTCTTGCTGTGAGGCAACAATGCTACTGCTGCACCACTGCGCCATCCAATGAGGGGGCCCATATATGGAGATAATTATATTGACAGCTTATGCCAATTTATCCTCTCTGCATTCCTGTATAAAGCCAAAATCTAGGAAATAGTCCCTGTCCTATATAATACTTTGACATATAAAACCATATGTGATATGAAAACATTGCTTGAATGCATAAGACTTAGCTCAACAACACAACATGCAATATTTGCACAGGCTGTGTGTGGGATTTGAACCCATTACAATAGGTATCATAGTAGTGGAGGTCCAAACAAAACAGCATTGTGCTACATAATCCACACACTTTAACTGCGGTTCACATTAACATACTACAAATTACATATGTGTAAAGCAAAAACGTTCCATGTCTGTAATACTCATCCTGCAGCTGTAATGCAATAAGAGCCTAAACAGAAAACCTGTGTGGAAAAAAAAATTTAAAAAGTCATATTAAATGAACTTTTATACAGGATGAACTTATATCAACAGAATCAATACTGAGCAGTGAATGTTATGGATTTCCCCATCACCCTTAACACTTCAAGAGTATTGCCAAGTCTACTTCTGTATGTGTGAATAGTAACTGATACAGACACCCTTTAGCCTGTTCTGCTTTACAAAGTGCATATTATTATTAAAATCCTGTTTAACAATAGACCAGTGCAGGTCTGTGTGCCTACCCATATCTTCTGTATTGTAAAGCTTGATGCTATGGGACAGCTGTGTGGAGCATGAAGGTCTATAGTGTTCAAGTGTTGGATGTTCCCATATTCCTCTGTTATCCACAGGAATAAAGATATACATACACACACAATAAGAGTTTGTTAAGAAGGAAGATGTTGTTCTGTATGTTAGTTCATCCTGTAAAACAAGAAGCTAAGGTACATATGTACTGGGGATAACTATGGGTTCAAATCAGGGACGTCGGGAGGCATACGCACTGTACTGATTTCAGTACAACTTATGTAGTAGGGGGGGGTAGCATTTTAAATTTTCTTTTTTCGCGCTTTACTGCCGATGATGTCAGCGCGCTTTAGGCAGCCAGTTGGAATGGAGCTCACCGCACATGTGCGCTTTAGGCAGCCAGTTGGAATGGAGCTCCATGCTTCCGAGCGGGAGGAGGATTCGTTATGTTGGTCCGAGCGGGAGGAGGATTCCCGAGCTGGTCTCACTTCATGGAGGGTTGGTGACTTGGTGAGTAATATGAAGTGTGTGTTGGTCCGAGCTGGTCTCACTTCATGGTGTGTGTGTGTGTGTGTGTGTGTGTGTGTGTGTGTGTGTGTGTGTGTGTGTGTGTGTGCGTGTGTGCATGTGTGTGTGTGTGTGTGTGTGTGTGTGTGTGTGTGTGCGTGTGTGCATGTGTGTGTGTGTGTGTGTGTGCGTGTGTGTGTGTGTTTTAGGAACTCTGTTTCACTTGCGTAGGAAGTAATCCCAGTATACCAGCTGTCTTCACCTTTAAGTTAAATGAGAACAAGAAGCTAACATTTGTTCTGGTTTAAGCAGTGCACCCCGTCCCTAATCTTCTACAGTAAATCCCCCCACTGAGTGATGAGTATTAATGACCAGTATGGTGGGTCTAATGCTGTGTGTCCTCTGTGGCTGATTACCATTTTTTGGGCACGTTCCAGTAACATAATACATTAAACGCATAATAAGCTCTGTATGCTTCCTCTGTGTAAGAAAGGCAATTACTCGATGCATCATGATGCAGCTGTAAAAAAAAAAGTTGCATGAATTCATGAAGTTCCATTTGTAATGCAGTAGTTCATGTTTTACTTCCACACTCAGGGAAACTACTTGTGAATTATATAGAAATGAAATGCATTGTCTCAGATCAGTTCTACAAATTTCATCTTAAGCATGTACATATATTAAGCATGCCTATTCTGCCAACATGCAAAACTAAGAAATATTAGAAAAAATGTCCATATAAAGAGTATTTTGGATAAAATAGCAGTATACTTGAAAAGAATAAAAACAGCTATACAAAGAGACCTATCTAAATTTTCTGAAAATGCTTTGTCCATCTTTGAATTCCATTTGAAGCTGTTCAGCTAAATAAAAGCTTGAAGCTTATATAGTCAGAAAATGACTGGATCAGACATAGCATAATTAAATATTTCATGGTCATTTATAATTCTGTCTGCTGTACCATTCTCCATTTTAATTGGTCAGTATTGTCTTACGAACTGTAGTAAGCACTTAAGGAAAACTTGTTTAAGGTAATACTGCTTTTAACATTTGGCTACTGTGTGTGTGTGTGTGTGTGTGTGTGTGTGTGTGTGTGTGTGTGTGTGTGTGTGTGTGTGTGTGTGTGTGTGTGTGTGTGTGTGAAAATGCCCCAGGTGGGATGTACTGGTGTGATTACTCATGGTGGTGTGGTAGGGAATACCTTGTATGCAGGTGTTAAAGACCTGAATTCCCTACCCACCACCATTTGTAAAAAAATTGCAGATTTTTGCCTCATATTTGACCTGATCAATATCTGTATGTATCTGTGGTTTTTAAATATTGCAATGCTTAAAATTTGATGGTGCAGTGGTAGCAACATAGCATTGATGCCTCACAGCTGTAGGTTCTTGGGTTTGGTTCTTGGTTGGGGTGCCTTCTTTGTGTGTGTGTGTGGGGGGGGTCTGTATCTTCTCCCTGTGTTTGTGTGGGTTTGCTTTTGTGTCCTCCCATGTTACAAAGACATGTCTGCATTATTTTTTCCTGGGCCTCTGCTGAGAATTGTGTTTTTTTTTTGTTCCAAGTCAGACTGTCCTGATTAACAAATTGACAGGCATTTAAATTTCAGACTTCAGGTTTCTGAATGTTTACTTCCTTACATATTTGATGGTGCAGTGGCAGTATTGTTGCCTCACAGCTGTAAGTTTTCTGGTTTGATTCTTGGCTGGGGTGCCTTCTGTGTGGAGTCTGCATCTTATCCCTGTGTTTGTGACATAGTAAAACAACTTTTATTCTAGCAATAAATATATACTAACACAACCTTTTTATAGCAATTTTTTAAGTTTATGACTATTTGAAATTTGTCCTTATTTTTGGGACTGTAATACCCTGTTATTGGCTTTGTCCAGGTTTTTTGTGCTAAGGTTGACAGCTACGGCAAGAACTGAATTCACTGAATATGTTTGAGGGCTGTATTCCCTCATTACTGAGTTTGTCCAGGTGTTTTGTGCTAAGAGGTTGACAGCTATGGTGAGAACTGAATTCATTAAATGATAGCCATTTAAGTTTCAGTCTTCCTCTCTTTCACAAAGCAGGTGATTTGGCATAGTGGTATGTTGTTCTGACTATTTTGCACAGTGACCTTGGCAGTAAAATGTATGATGGTAACACAGCATTTTATTCTAGCAGCTTTCAAGATTATACAAGCAATGTTTAATGTGTTCCTGTTTTTGCCCTTTTGACCCACCCCAATAAATTTGGCTTTTCCAGACTTCTTGTGCTCAAGTTGAGATGTAGTTGAGTATTAGTAGATTTTACAAGGAACTGAGAGCTGCAGGGCAGAGAAGTTTAGTGCTGATTATGCTAAGTCGGCTCACATTGCTAGTAGCACAAAATGTTGTGTACTTACTTTTAATGCAGAAGGTGGTTGGTTCTACTCCCATAAGGGGTGAATGCTGCTGTACTACTAACTATGAGCCTGTTATCAGTTTGCCATCCATTTTCTATTGCAATATTACTAGCTTATTATTAATGTAATTTAGGCAATTTATTCCTCAGGGGCATCAGACACTATTTTTCGGTGAAGTCATGAAATATAAAGGTGATTGCTAGCAGCAACCTCTTCATTAGTTAGATTTATTTAATGTGGAATTATTTAGATGACTTTTTTTACTACTTCAGAGATTGTGCATATTATTTACTGATAATGGTGGGCTGTAGAAGTTTGACTAGACTTTTATGATGGAAATGTTCTGAAATGGGCAGTTTTGTTTCATTGTTTACTGGAAAAATGTTCAAAGCAATAGGAAGGTGTATCAAAGAGCACATGTATGTTTCATATGCAAGGGGCCTATAGCCCAGAATTAATTTTTATCTGCCACGGGTAAAATGTATTTTTCTTTGAATGTGGGTTTTAATGTTGTTTCAATGAATGTGAGTTTCAAGGGCAGAGAAGTTTTAATGCCAAGTTTGTTTAGCAGATGTCTTAGTGTTTGTGCTGTAAAATGCAAAATAAAACTTTCAAATGAAGTTCAAATCATCATAGAAGTAAATCAGTATGCACATTAGTGTTTATGGTAAATGGAGTGAAATAGCAAAGTAATGGATCATTGGAATGGCTGCAGGGGGAGGCTCCATTGACCATGGTTTTGTGAGGGGAAGGGCGGCAAACTTAGACAGCCCCAGCTGAACTATACCTCCCAACTGTCCAGATTTTCAAAGAATGAATAGATTTTTTGCTTCTTATTTTTTGGTTTGTTCCTCAATTTGTGTTTTTCTGGCAAATGATTTAGGAATTAAGTCACTAAATGATGACACACTAGTTTCAGACTTTATAACCTTCAGAAAAATGCATGCTAAAATAAGACCTGTTCTATCAACTGTCCCAGTTTATACAAGAGCAATTTTTAGTACTGTTTATATGTTCCCTCAATATATTTGGCCTTGTCCAGATTTATTGCATTAACAGGTTGAGAGGTACATGCAAATTGCTTTATAGAATTAGGCATAGCCAAACCTCAACTGTCCCTGATTTTGGCTCAAAATGTTGCTCTTCCCTAATGATCCCTCCACAAAATATCAATTTTGGAAGAAAACATAGAGGGTTTACTTTACTTTTATAAATAACTGTAATGATCAGAGTTATACATTACTTTTATTTCAGAAATGCATGTAGATTCTCTAATTTTGTCAGCTGCTCTAAGTTAACTGTGCTCATATTAAAATGGTGTCCCTCCTTTGACAGGTTCCCAGCTGTATTGTCTGGCAATTTTAATTGCAGACTCCACACAGAAGGAACTCCAGCTGAGAATAGAACCGTAGAACCTCTTGCTGTGAGGCAACAATGCTACTGGTGCACCACTGCGCCATCCAATGAGGGGGCCCATATATGGAGACAATTATATTGACAGCTTATGCCAATTTATCCTCTCTGCATTCCTGTATAAAGCCAAAATCTAGGAAATAGTCCCTGTCCTATATAGTACTTTGACATATAAAACCATATGTGATATGAAAACATTGCTTGAATGCATAAGACTTAGCTCGACAACACAACATGCAATATTTGCACAGGCTGTGTGTGGGATTTGAACCCATTACAATAGGTATCATAGTAGTGGAGGTCCAAACAAAACAGCATTGTGCTACATAATCCACACACTTTGCCTGCGGTTCACATTAACATACTACAAATTACATACGTGTAAAGCAAAAACGTTCCATGTCTGTAATACTCATCCTGTAGCTGTAATGCAATAAGAGCCTAAACAGAAAACCTGTGTGGAAAAAAAAAATTAAAAAAGTCATATTAAATGAACTTTTATACAGGATGAACTTATATCAACAGAATCAATACTGAGCAGTGAATGTTATGGATCTCCCCATCATCCTTAGCACTTCAAGAGTATTGCCAAGTCTACTTCTGTATGTGTGAATAGTAACTGATACAGACACCCTTTAGCCTGTTCTGCTTTACAAAGTGCATATTATTATTAAAATCCTGTTTAACACTAGACCAGTGCAGGTCTGTGTGCCTACCCATATCTTCTGTATTGTAAAGCTTGATGCTATGGGACAGCTGTGTGGAGCATGAAGGTCTATAGTGTTCAAGTGTTGGATGTTCCCATATTCCTCTGTTATCCACAGGAATAAAGATATACATACACACACAATAAGAGTTTGTTAAGAAGGAAGATGTTGTTCTGTATGTTAGTTCATCCTGTAAAACAAGAAGCTAAGGTACATATGTACTGGGGATAACTATGGGTTCAAATCCATGTAGGATATAGGTCATATTAAATTTTAATTGTGCCTGTATAAAAGTTTTGAAAATGCTTGTATACATACCTGCTTGTTGGTATTAACAGGTATTTTGCACATGCTTAAGACTATAGCATTTATTGGTCATATTTCTGTGAATATCTCTGATATCCATAATGTTCTGCCAATAGCAGCTCTTTTTCTACAGTTTTATTTATGTGTAAAGCTTTGAACATGCTGGGATAGTTCTGCAAAAAGAATGTGATAGGATAACACTGGAAAACTGACTTTAATGTATAAGTGTATCATTGTTTATTAATTCCAATTTATCACCCTTCTCATACTTATTTTTGGAGTGATTGAGATGGTCAGATATACATTTTGACTGTAGAACTGGCACATCTCATGATATGAGGGATATATTTGACATCTAATTTGTAATTTGACAACAAAATATATGTGTATATTGTATGTCCTCCCACCTAAACTGCATGTGTGTGTATGTGACTATCAGAAATTTGTAGTGGTCCGTTATGAGCAGCTATGTGTTACATAGGATCACAGGAGGTTACTAGTCTAATGACACTAGGGCCCTTACAAGCCTAGCCAAGTTTTACCCTTATTTCCACGATTAGCACCTATGACCCCTGTCCAAGAGGGACATAGGTGGAACCCCTGGGGTGAACTTACAGTTACCCATCCAATTGTCCAGATTGCATTTGAAGAGGGCCAATGGGGTGCTCTGCTTGACATGAAGCAGAACTGTGTTCCAAAGGTGTGGTAACCTCTGGGAGACAAATCTGTCCCTCCAGCAGGTTCTATTAATGCCACATGCCAGGTCAAGGCCATTAGAGTGAGTAACCCATGTACCATTTGAATTATGGATATGTAGCATTTCCAGTAAAGCAGGGTAAAATATTGCCTTATATGCAAGGCAGAGATCACCTCTGAGCAGTCTGTATGAAACAGAATAAAGTGACACTGATTTCAGATTGTCCACGCTGTCCGGTTCAATTCTCAGCTAGAGCGTCTTCTGCGTGGAGACATGCGTGAATGGGCATACCTTCGTTGAAGATTGTGCGTCAGGCCTGGCAAGCCAGTACATAAAAATCAACTGCCAATCATTAGCGGACCAGAGTTCCACTGTGGTGACCCCTAACCGGGAAAAGTCGAAAGACTTATAGGACAGATGCTGAAGACTTTGAATTTTCTTTGAGAGGAACCTTTGTGGTCTCTGCAATTGCTGTAGGTGCTTGGAAAAGTACATACCAAAAGGGACATTGTACTCAATTATTGGCCTGATGAGGGAAGAGTACAGAGAAGTTATGACTTATTTTTTTCTGGATGCAATGCCCTTACTTATGAGATGAGCAATATAGAATGGCCTTCTTACCGCTGTATGGTGATCAAAGGTAAGGTTGCTGTCAACCTGTGTGCCTAGGTCTTTCACCACTGAGTGTATACTTAGGGTGTTGTTACTGATGTTGTAGTTACCAGGAACATCACTCTTACTGAAAGGAATGATAATAATTTTTTTTTGCATTGAGTTTAAGGCCTTGAGTTTGGCATCAGTCATTTGTTTGTGTAAGATGCTCTTGTAGGATGTTGACATTGTTTGGAGATTCTATGACCGCTCCCAGTTTGCAATCATCAGCAGACTTTGTCAGCCACAGACCTTTAGTTTTAGCATGCACTTTGGAAAAATAGATTCCAAACAGTACAGGTTCCAGGAATGATCCCTGTGGAACACCACTGATTACAGGTCTGCTGTTGGAGGTGGATTCCCCTATTTTGACTATATGGGTTCTATCAGTGAGCTAGTTAGCAACCCATCTAATGATATTTGGGTTGACACGTAGCTGGGTGAGTTTGTCAATTATAACTGAGTGAGGGATAGAGTCAAAAGCCTTGGCTAAGTTTAGGTAGGCTGTGTGCACAGATTTCTCCTCATCGAGGGCCCTGGTGGCAGTCTCAACGAAGTCCACAAGGTTTAACAGGCATGATCTCCCTTTGACAAATCCAAATTGAGTAGGGTCGGAGGTTACCAATGGCGTTGTTGATAATGTCCATGATGATTCTCTACATGGCCTTGCAGATAAAGCTAGTCAGGCTAATAGGTCTATAGATCCCTGGGTGAGTGGAAGCACCACCTTTGTGCAAGGGGATAACAGTGGCCTTTTTCCATTCACCTGGGATGAAGCCAGTACTTAAGACTATGATTGAAAAGAGTAACCAATGGTGTTGCGAATTCTTATTTGAGCCCATGTAGGATGCAGCCTGGGATGTTATGAGGTCCCACGGATGCTGTGTTTTTGATCTTAGAGAGGGCATTCCTGATTCTCTTTAGAGATACAGGGTAGAGGACAGGTGGTAGGGATGTCTTGAGGTAACTGTGGTGCGGAAGCAGGAGTGAAATTTTCACAGAACCTATCAGCTAACAGGTTAGCAATGTCCACAGGTTCAGTATATTTGGTATCAACTACCAGTTTAGCACACATCTCAGCCTTTTCCTTTTAGGTTACAGATGTAACTAAAGAACGCTTTATGGTTATCCTTAGTTGTGGAAGCTAATTTGGATTCATAGTTTGCTTTGGAGGACTTCAAAAAGAGTCTCATTTGCATGTTTAAGCTGAGGGAGGAGTGTTTTCAGTTTGGGTCTTGCTCCCTCTTATTGTTAGACAGCAATTTCTTCCTCTTATTGTAAAGCCTGTTAATGGCAGTTGTCCACCAGAATGGTTTGCTCTTCCTTGAAGAGCTTGTTTCGGTCATATCAAGTATGGCCGCATCAATGCAGTTGTAGCGGTGTTTATATAAAGCATTTGTACAGAACTTGTCATAGTTGCCACTTCCATTTGTGGAAAGAGGTATGGTGAAGCTATTTATATCATACCATAAGAAGTTATAATCTGTTTTGGAGAAGTTTTTTAGTTTAGTTTGTGCTACTGGGGGGTCAGGTGTGATAGTAACTTCAAATGAGACTGATTTGTGGTCAGATCTAACCAGGAAAGACCTCACAATGGGGGTGCTACAGTGGTCCCCCATATTGGTAAACACCAGATCCAGGATGTTGGTACCCCTTGTGGGGGTATCAGCTAGTTGGTCCAGGGCATTGGAGTTAATGAAGTCGAGGAACCTTTGGGCAAGTGAGTTTTTGCATGAGTAATTTCCCCAGTCAATGGATGGGTAGTTAAAGTTGCCCAAAACCATGGTGTTCAAATGTATCTTGAGAGACTCAAGTAGATCCAAATAGGCAGAGTTGGTGTTCTGATTCATGGAGGGATTCCTGTAGCTGGAAATGACTTGAATAGGTGTCCTACCAACAGTTAGTTGAACCTGAAGTATCTCAGGGGAATCATGCTGTCTAACCAATCTGGAGGCGTAACAATATACACCACCTCCTTTAGTTTTCATGCCTTCAGTTTGTGGTCTGAACGTGTGAAAGGAGGTATAACCCGATATGGCTGGAGTGCTCGGCATAGCCTTGAACCAGGTCTCCATGACTGCACAAATGTCTATGTCTTCCAAGGTGAAGTCTACTTCCAGTAAATGCAGTTTTGTGTTGAGACTCATAGCGTTTAGCAGCGAAACCTTCAGGTAGTTCTTAGATGGAGTTCTTACATTGGGGAATTTTGTCCTTGAGATACTGCCAAAAAAAGGCACTATGGGGGTGGCAAGAGTCTTAGCCAGTAGCACAAATTCCAGGGGTGACAGATGAAGACCATTTCTGGCAAAGCATTGAGTTTTGTCGATCATGTCATCTCAGGCTGACAGATACTGTATCCTTTGGAATGGCACCAGAAACTAAGCCAATTGTTGAAGTCAATCATTTTTTGTTTGTATTGAGGCATCATCCTAGGTGAAGGTAAAATGCTGCTTAAGGCTAAGGACATACCTGCCTGAGATACATACTCTGAGAGCTCAGTCATGTCTCTCTTCATATAGTCCGCAGAGGTACGTTTCAAGGGCTCTATATTACACAGATGAAAAATCAAAATCTTGAATGCTTGGATGAGCAATAACACAGGTAATCGAAATCTCTATTGTGGGGGGCTGCTCCCCCCAAAAATATATATTCCAACTCCAAGATCACACTACAGTGAGGGAAGGGCAAATTTTCCGATCTTCACTGTACTGCGATCTCACAATATCGATTTCAATTACTTGCGTTTTCACTCATCCGAGCATTCGAGATTTTGATTTTTCATCATTTTAACAGGAACCCATTTCAAGTTCTTCACACCAACATGGACTATGACAGAGTCATAACAGTACCTGTTGTTGAGAGACATGAGTGCATGTGTGATATAGTGATTCCTGGTGTCTGGCAGACAGCTGACTGTGACCTTCTCCTTATCCAGCCACATGACATTGTTCCATTTTCTGAGGTATGAAATTTTACAGTTGTGTTTTTGTGTTGTGACCATTGTGTTGACATGCATTTGTGCTTGCAATTTTATTTTCATAAATGCACAGAACTTTATTTTAACCCTCTTGTAAAGTGTATGTCATGATTCATATTACACCCCATCCCTACACATTCATACCTCTGATTTGTTTAACTGCATTTCTTCTATATCCTCCGAACCAAAGTGGCTTAGCTAGGTAGGTAAGTGGTAGATTTTGAGTGTGAACAGAGCTGAGAGTTACAGATTTGAATCTTAGGTCCTCCAGTTTATATTCCTTAGGCTTCCAATGTGTAAAGAACTGTGTGTAAAACCTTCAAAAGTGTGTACGTAGATTTTGTAATGTTCAATTTAAAAGTTATAGAACATGAGCTGATCAGTGTTATTGTACTCCTACATTGTTCATAAATGCTTTTGTCTTTTTATAGGTGATGACAAGTGAGGTAGGAATCAGGCCCTGTGCATCGAGCAGTACCAGGGAGGGAGGTATGTTGGGTATTTTTTAACATGTTTTAACTAGAATAGATCTGATCATTGTTAGAGGATTTTTTTCCATTACCATGCATACTACTTCTAATGCAGGAGAATCCATTATGCATCTGTAAAGTAAATGCAATAGTCATACGATCCCTGTGATTACAAGTATGAATTACATAAAAAAGTGAGTATGTTATGTAGTCATACAGAAGCAGGTATGCATATATGCTTTCTTTCTTGTCTTTTCTTGTGATTCATGTTAACAGAGCACTGGAAGCTGTGGACAATCACTCCCATCAGACATGAGAGACGAGCACATGCCAGACCACTGCCTGAGTCCTTCAATAGCAATGATGACCATGTTGAAGACAGTGATGATGATGAGGAAGCTGTACCTGCACATGCCATCACCTCTACCACACCCTAGAGGAGATGCCACCCAGCACCACTAAAAGGTGATTATCAGGAACAGATCTGGAAGGTGGTGACTGATGTCTTTCAGACATAGACGAGGGACATGATGGGAAATTTTTCCAGGATATGGCATGGGTTATGTGAGACAAATTTAGGGAAATAGCACAGGAGATCACTTGTGATGTTCATCCCCATCTGGTCAGGCTTTCAGGTCCATAAGTACTGTCTGTGTGATCTACTTGTGTAATGTTGCCACCGTGTTGTTTGCCATATAAGTGATTGGACTGTATCGACAGATTTGTGAATGCATAGCATTTTGCTGTCATGCTTATGTGCTACATGGCCAAACGTACACTGCAGCTGTCATGTCTCATTTAGCATTATGTTGCAATGGGTACATGAGACACATTACCAGATTAGACTTTCATTCAATATTCTGCAATACATGAGTTTCAGCAGTTAACATACTGTTACTACTGCAAGAGTTCCATTGTACACATGTGCGGGATTGACAGCAACTCACAAGCAATATTTTACCTATACTCCATAAATAACACAGTGGTATGGGTATGATTTGTGGGTTGACATGTCATGTCTGTTTAACAGCAAGGCATGTTCTTGCCCCTATGTTTTGGATGACACTTGTCATACTGTCACACTGGCATACTGATATTATGTGTGGCATGTATTGGCAATGATGATACCATGTTGCTTCATATAAATGTGTTTGCTACATATGGACAGTCGCACTTTACTGAATGCATAGACCACCAATGTAACATTCATGTATACACCGTGGTACTGCTGATTTATTCACGAACATTACAGTATGTTTTCTTATTTCCACAACCATTCCTTTTCACATAAATTCACATTTTTTGAGAAATGGTGTACATATGCACTGCTTTTTGTATTCGTCTCTGGCTCTGCACATATGCTGCTGTTATACGACTGCATAATATTGTGTGTGTGTGTGTGTGTGTGTGTGTGTGTGCTTGTGTGAGATTTATAAAAGGGCCTGCCCGGTGAATAAAAAACAAATAACCGAAAACCAGACAAGGAAGTGCTGTACGCAGAAAATGTATTCATGAAAATTAACGCTGAATATTCCACAAGGCGTTTTCGTCCAGGAGCCTCCCAGACTTCTTCAGACATGATAACAAACATTTCTGAATACATACTTATATACCCATCCCTTAATTAGTTAATTGATTAAATATTTAAAAACATATTACTTATTTAATAAAAATTCTTAAAAATGAATAAATAAAATGTATGTTGTTATAAAACTCACACAATTAATATATTTCATGCACATATAATATTCAAACAGTGTCAGATGTATACATATAAATAAATAAATATAATAAACTGATGACTTAATAATAAATACCTGAACAGCAATTATAAAGGAAAATATGTCACAAAGGCTCAACTGAAGTCTTCCTGACTTGTTTTTTATACTGTACATTGTGTATGAGTCAGTGGGCCGGAACCTAACATAGGTTTTGAATTTAGAGAAACATTATGGCAGATAATTCTGGAATCCAATAAAGCCCCAGGGCTTAATGATTCCATCTCAATTCTACCTCTGTTAAAGCTTAGATCTGCAAAATTATTATGCATATTTGAAATATTATGGCATGCCTTTTTTATTTATTTTAATGTGTCAGTCTTATTATGTGTATTTGGTTCAAAGTAAGTGTGCTTTTATAATATTATTAACTGTCGATTGCATTATTTAAGTGCTATGTAAGGAACAGTATTAGTTTTACAGTTGTATATTTTATATTATATACAACTTTTTATATTGTTTGTTTATGGGAGAGGAACATTTTAGTTAGATTGAAGCTACTTGTGCCTGTTCCTTTAAGGTAATTGGAGGGTGTGTTTTGTAATAGACTTTGCTTGCAATGGCTTTAAATGTAGCAGCACTTAAGTGTGAGTTGTTATTTTTCAAAGTCTGAAGAAGTTGGTGCAGGGCGCCGACGAAAAGCAGTATCGTGGTGCTTAATAAAACTGAAGTCGTTCGTTTATTGGCGTCTTGTTTGCTTATCCCTTTGGAATTTAAAAAGACCTGCTTCAGTGAGTTTGGCTATCTGGCTGAGTTTATCTTTTATGAGTTTCACCTCTCTGACTGTGCTTATTGGAGGTGTTTATTTCTGCTGCTTGGAATTAGGAACTGTGTTGGCTTAGTAGCAGCTTGTTGCTTTTGCCTTTGACTTCCAGAACAAGCATACGTGTGTTTGGGAGGCGTTTAGTCCTGCTGTTTGGCATCAGGATACTTATGTAATTAGCAGACATTTAGCTGCTTTGCTACAGTACTGTTGTTTAGTACTGTGCTTTGTTGTTTGCCTCGTGCACTCATGGTTGAAGGTTCTGTTCTGTCCACTGTTGTTATTCTCCAGTATTTCATGCACTGCATTTGCTCATTTGTGTTATTGCTTAGATTACACATGTAATCCTGACAGACTACTTGGGTACTGGATTCAATATCTAATGTGTACTATGATCCCTACAACAAACAAATGCCATCAGTCATACATATCCAGGTATGACTGCAACACAGTCTGCAACATGTCATACTGTAATAGCACATAGGTACGTATGTATTTCTGCATTTCATCATGGCTGGTATGCATCTTCACCCGGATTGCCAACTTTCTGTTATCCATCTTGTAGGGTGTACTGTCTGTGTGTACCTTACCTTTCCTTACTGTTTATTTTTGACCTTTGTCTGCCATGTTTTGTGATAATTGTTAAATATGTATACCTGCTGTTGCCCTTCTCCTCCTCTTTCCCTGCTTTATCTTCCTTCTATTCTCAGAACAAAACAAATATGAGACCTATTTCCACCAAAAAAGATTGCCCATGCCTCTCTGACTGTCCCTCAGATATTCTTGTTTCAGCATACCTCTTGTGTGTCTCTATTCTTCACCCATATCCCACCTCTGCTTTTCAATCTCCTTATTTTGTGTGTGTGTGTGTGTGTGTGTGTGTGTGTGTGTGTGTGTGTGTGTGTGTGTGTGTGTGTTGTGTGTATGTGTGCGTGCATTACCTGTATTCTACACAAATGACCCTTACTCATTGTTAGTTACTGTTAGCTGTGGTGATGTGGCCATGCTTGCCCTTTGCCTTTATTAATTTTTTTTATTATAAATTTTATGGATTCCATCAGAATTCATATGTGGTAGCAAGCATTATTAAATGATTTATGGAGATATCTGTAGTTGCCCCTAATCTTTCTGGAGAGTCTGCTGAATATATGTATTACTTAAGATTGCCATGCAGCTTACATTTGGGATAGTATAATTTATTTAACTGTGTTAATGTACATCAAGCTTTATGAGGCAGTTTTCATGACTTACAGAGTGTCTGTGACTACTATACAGTGCACTGATATATTCTAAGTTCACTGAGGCATATTTACATATTACAGGGGTATCCACCAACTTTTGTCCTGATATAGTTGAAACATACAGATTCCATGAAATGTATGGAATCCAGACAAATGTTTTTAATAGAAATGCTATCGCAACTAATGGGAATTGGAAATACTTTAAAATTATGCTGCTTGTTGTCAAAAGTCAGTTTAGTTTTAGGAAGAAAACCTGTCATTAGAATAGGGGTCAATTTAGAATTCCTATTATAAATTGCTTCCACCATTATTTCATTAATTATAACTTGGAGGAAATTCTTATTTAAAATAATTATTTCAATAAAAAGCATTCTTTCTCAAAAATCTTGTCATCCCTGATAATTCTAGAAAGTTTAATAAATTGATCCCTAACAACAATTAATTTCAGAAATGTTGGATGTTGACTTTTAAAATTTAAACAGTTATTAGCAAACATTTTCTTTCTAAAATATTTGTAAAAAAACATTTTTATTCATATCAAGTGTAATTTACAAATCTAAAAGATTAACAACATCATCAAAACTACCAAGAGTAAATTTAAGGAAGTCAATACTATTATTAATATCCTGTAAAAAGGTGTAAAATTCTATTTCAGTTTCATTCCATGTAAAAAAATCATAAAAAACATTTATAAAAGGAAATTGTTGAAAACTCTTTAAATTAAGAAGAACAGCCATCTCCCACCAACTCAATACTAACGTGGGAAATGTAGGGGCAACACAGGTGCCCATAGCAACACCCTGAAGTTGGTGTTAAATTTCATTGTTAAACATAAAGAAATTATTTGCCAATACTAGATCCAACAATAAAGAAATACTGTTGATTTGAACTATTTACAATTTTGTATATTTATTTAAGTGCAATCTCACAAATCCAATACAAGTACATTGCACCAGACTGCTGCATAATGACTGTATATCAAGGGTTATCAAAACACTTTCTTTGCCAATAAATTCATATTTGGATAAGAAATCTAAACAAACACAGGAGTCTTTAAGATGAAATTTAGAAGATTGTACTATGAGATTTAAAATCCCATTTAAATAAACATAAATAAATTCAGTTTTGCTTTTAGCTGCAACAACAGTTGGTCTTAATTGGGAGTCCTTCTCATTTTTATATATTTTGAGTGTAACAATTTTTTTTTCCAATAACAGGATGCTCAACCCTAAGAAAATTATATTTGTGAAAGGTAATATAGTTTTGATCTAATAAATCAAGTAACTGAAAATCAATAAGTTCATAACACTTAGAATCAGATAATGTTCATTTAATTTTTGCTCATACATATTCTGACTCATTATAACAATTTCACTCCAATTATCTGTGTACATAACCAAACTAGATTTAATTTGTCTTAATTCAAGCAAGGCATCCTTTTCAAAAGATGAAAACGTATGCAATTTTACATTAGTGGCTGTATGTAACAGAGTCCTAATTTCTTTATCACAAACATATAAAATATTTGTAATGTGGACAACAGATGGGGATTAAAATAACTTTTTTCTTAAATACAACAATATCCCAACACATGGAAGAACCAACATTATGTAAGCTATACTGTAGATTCAATTTACCAGTAAAGAGACATTAATCTATATAAACAACTAAATTGCACTCTGGGATGGAATAAAATGAATCTTTTTTTAATACATTTAAATGAAATTCTGTTAAAGTAAAGTCACCAAGATTGTAAACTTGACAAGATGAAGATATCTTAATTGACAATATGCTCTCCCTCAACCTCATTCTTGTCCTTTCACTTACTTAGTTCACTGTATTCAGTCTCAGTGACAAAAATATATATAGTATAATTGTTGACTGAATTAATAACCTCAGAATTACCCATGTTCATATCATTCCTGTTCTTTTCATGGGTCACTATACCTGAATTAATATTATTAGAGTCATTTGCCAAATTGCTGTTAACCAATAGCAGAAACTCTTCTTCGCTTGTTAATAGGGGAATATTAGAACTATCTGCATTATTAAATATTGTTTCCACTTCAGCATCATTAAGTCTAGAACCAGATGAAAAAAAACATTTTAGAAGTAATAGGGTATGTTGTACTATTTTATATGCTTCCAAATCTCTAGACATTTTTTTTATTTTTCTTAGCAAAATTGTGGCTATATGTCTTTTGATTTTAGGAAACATACCATCAAATAAAGTCTGATAGTTTGCAAAACATGCATGCTCTTTCATAGAAGTGGATTTCAAGTTTCAGATTGTTAATTTTGTGCACATTATGTCCAAACAACAATTTTAGAACTTGTATACCTGTATTATTATACAGAATTATTAAGTCTTTGCAGATTTTATCCACATTATTAATATCATTAAGGAATTTATAAAATCACACTCTTAATAATATTTTTGAAGGTCTATAAATCTCTCCAAATAAAAATGATTATGTTCCAAATTGTTAATAAACAGTCAGTTTGCATTTCAGAGAAAATAAAAGGGACTTACAGTTTTGAACACTTGGATGGAAACAAATCCATCACCTCTTAAACTGGTTCCTGGAATATTTCTTGAAAAATGGGTCAGTGTATTTGAAAAAAAAAAAAAGACTCCACTATAAAACTGGGAATGTCGTTAGCAACAATAGTGTCTCCAGAGTTTTCTTTCGTTAAACTGCCATGTACCTTGGAAATTCTAGAACCCATCATATTTGGAACAAATTTATCTAGTTTGTCCATTATACTCCTGAGTGTTACCAAAAAAAATCATCAAATGTTTGGGATAAATTCACCATCCCTTCTGGCAAACTATGATTTGGCATATCCAAATTATGATATTTTTCATATGTACTTGCAAAAACAATGCTATATTCAGACCAGTCATCTATTAGGAATGGAAAATACAATTGCACTAACTAAAACCACAGACAAAACAGAAACAAACAATTAATAACTAACTTAAACTCTAAAAAGATGATCAACAGCTAGCAGATAAGGTTTAACACTTTTGTCCAATTTAATATCAGAACTTCATCAGAAGAAATTCCATATGCAATAACTAACTTAAATACTTCCTCTTACAAGCACATGATCTACTAAAATTACTGCTATCACTTTCTCTTGCAACATGTAAATAGAATATTTTATATATATATATATATATATATATATATATATATATATATATATATATATTTTTTTTTTTTTAACCTAAGCTACCAAAAATTGTATTGTGAAGGCAAAATATACCTAATATTAAATTTTCATTAAGAATTCCTTCATTCATTATGAATAACATCATCAGCTAATGCCAGTGACCATTTAATTTCTTTAACTTCCAACCATTCCCATAATAAAATCAGTAACTACTTGTTCTAAGACAAAAAAAACTCAATTTTTTGGAAATCAACGCATTTACCTTTATTCTTTGCTTAGGTGTTAGCACTATCATTATTCCTATTAGCTAACTTGTAGATGTGTGTTTGTATGTGTATGTGCATGTGTGTGTGTGTGTGTGTGTGTGTGTGTGTGTGTGTGTGTGTGTGTGTATAGTATGTATATGTATGTGAATATATATATCTATATATATATATATAGAGAGAGAGAGAGAGAGAGAGAGATATTACTATATGTTGCTAATATATACATATGTATGTATGCATATGTATTGTATATATATATCTGTGTATAGGTATGTTATATATATATATATATATATATATATATATATATATATATATATATATATATATATATATCTACTTCTAAAGCTTGAAGTTTCAAAATTTTGAACTTCAAAATGCCAAGACCAGAAGAATGAAGTTTTAGAACTAAAAAAAAAATGTTTTTTTTTACATTTTTGCAGGTGGGCAAGCCCCCCTGCACCCTCACATCCCCTTCTAAAGAAATATACCAACTCCTAGTTTACATCACAGTAAGAAAATGGTAAATATACCATTCCTTACTGTAGAGTGATCTCCATTCAGAATGTTCAAAGTTTCAAAACTTTGATCTTCTAGTCTTGGCCTTTTGAAGTTCGAAGTTTTGAAACTTCAAGCTTCTGAAGGGTATCCAACTTTATATATATATATATATATATATATATATATATATATATATATATATATATATATATATATATATTTATTTATATATATAAATATATAGATATACATATGTGTGTGTTTATATGTATGTGTGTATGTATATATAAAATATACATATATAATATATATTAATATATATATATATATATATATATATATATATAATCCAAAATAAATGGTGGTAAATTAGTGCTCAGAAACATATAAAACAAAAAAGAAATGCACTAAAGTTGCGAGTCCGAAGCACCTCTTTATTTCCACTACAAAACGTAAAAAATTAAGCGCTTTTGTCAAATTAGTTTGACTTCATCAGAATTAATTAATACATCTCAAATGAACCTTTTATATACCATTAAACATCAATTAATGTAATAAATTCCTACCAATGATTTCATCAATCCAATTAAACAAAAGAAGTCTTAAAGAAATATATAGTAAAAATTGTTCTTTTCAAAAAACATTAAGCTAAAAGTTGTTTCACAAACATTATAAAATTCAAACCTCAAAGCTGATATGTATAAAAACCTTTCCTGTTGAACATTAACAATGATCAAATAACATATATACTAAAATGTACTGTAAAAAAACAAAACCATTAAATGTTTTCTGCTTTTTCTTTTAAAATAGAATGAATACTCAAATGGTCATTTAAGCCAGGTGAAAGGTTTGCGGCCAACCTTAGTTGCCACATAAGCTCCTTTTTATATAATACGTTCTGCCAATCCCCTCCACTGGCCTCCAAATTTATTTGCTCTAGAATTCCAAAACGGTAACCCTTATGGTTTTCACAAGTAATACTGTGTTTATACAGTGCGTTTGTCTCTTTTTTGTTTTTAATATCGTACAGATGTTCATATATTCTAGTCTTAAGGGATCTTTCTGTTTTCCCAATATAGTATGAGCTGCAAGTATTACACTTGGCCAAGTACACTAGCCTATTAGAATAGCAGTTACCCTTCCTAAAATAGACTACACTTTTAATGTTGTTTTCTAGACTGATCTCATGATCTTGTAAAATGTAACTACAATATTTACACCTACCACATGGTTTAGTACCTGTTTTGTCCTCATTTCTATTGGACATTTGTTGTCCTATTTCTAAAATTCTTTTGATGTTAGGTGCAATTTTTGTAGTGAAAAATGGTTCTTCCCCCACCACTTTAAATACTTCATGATCCACTTTAAAAATTCTCCAATTCTTTTTTATAACTCCTTTTAGTTGTCGACTTATGGGACTGTACTGTATAATACAAGTTTGTTCAAAGTTAATATTGTTCACTGTTCCACTTACTACTTCATGATTTGTAAGGTTGTTTTTGTTCAAACCTTTACCAAGAAGGGGTAAATATTTTTCCCCACTCTCCCAATACTTCTTTTAAGGTACTGTTAACCAAACATGCAGGGTAACCCCTGTCCAAAAACATACTTCTGAGGAGATCAAATTCACTCAAAACGTCTTCGTACAATGAGGTCATCCTAACAACTCTAACAGCTTGTCCCTTTATTATGCTCTTTTTCTGAGATAAGGGATGATAGCTGTTGTAGTGTAAATAGTGGTTACAAACCGTTTTTTTACGAAAAATCCTGGATATAAATTTTTCTTTACTATCCAGGTAATTAATTTCATGAAAATCGTGATGGAAAGTAAACTTTAAAAAGTGTGTAGTTTGATTCAAATACTGTATAAATAAAGAAATACTCTCCACACTTCCTTTCCATAAAATAAAAATATCATCCAAAAAACGACAGTAAAAAGATATATTCTCATAAAAATTGCTCTTAAACAAATATTCCCTCTCCCAACCTAAAAGTACCACATTGGAATAGGTGGGGGCGCAGGCTGCTCCCATTGCTACACCTCTGACTTGTTGGTAATATTCGTCCTCGAAAAAGATGAAATTGTTATCTAAAATAATTTACATTATTTCACAAACTAGCTTGACCTCATCATTGTTTAAATTAGACAAACTATATAAGGTTTCCTCAAAAAAATTTAAACCTTCTTGCTTTGGAATACAGGTAAAGAGGTCAATTACATCTATCGTCAAAAGGTGTAAATCAGCATGCCACAAGTTGTCCTTAAGCTGTCCTAAAAAATCCCAGGAGTCTTTAACCAAGTGTGGACAACTGTTAACCACATGCTTGATCTTTCTGTCCACATACACAGATAAATTGTGTGTCTTGGACCCTGCTGCCGCCACTATGGGTCTGAAGGGTGGGTTCTCCATACACTTATGTATTTTAGGAATACCAAAAATTGAAGGTATTTTAGGGTACAAATTTGTTAAAAAGTCATATTCAGTCTTTGTAATTCTTTGATCCATTAAATATTCATACAAAAACCTGTCTATTCTTTGATAGGCTATATGTATTTCATTTCTAGAACATGTGGAGTAACTGTATATTTTGCATAACGTTAGTGTAATCAATACTGTTGTACAATACAATCCCTCCACCTTTATCTGGAACCATAACACGAATACTTCTGTCATTCCTCAAATTTGTAAGCAAGGTCCTTTCTGCATAATTAAGGTTGTGACATTTTTTTTGTGTTTGCCCCAAATTTTATATATATCATCCCTGATAACTTTCTCAAATGTACTAATCAGGGGATGTAGGGGAGGGTTAAAAGTGCTATTCTTCTTAAGACTTGTCCTTGTTTGATCAATTTCATGCTTATCATGCTTTTCACTCCTAGCATGTATTAATTTTAAATTAAGTTTCCTTAAGTATAATTGCAGTTCTACTAATGTGTCAGCTATATCCGGAATTTTAGTTGGTATGAATTTGAACCCTTTGGAAAACAGAGAAAAATATTCCGGTGTAATTTCCTTGTCTGTATAGTTAAAAATGCGAAAACCATTCATGGTGTACTGAATTTTAGGCAAATTGCCATTTAAACCAACACCTGGTGAGGGTTCCCTTACCATCTGGGGGAATTCCTGTGTTTTTGCACTACTTTGCTGTAAGTAGAAAAATTCACCTGTTTGCGGTTGGCTATTCTTTTGGAGCGCCTGGGTAAGGGAAAATCCTGAGGGTCAACAAAATGCTCATCATTTTCCATGTTATAGCCATCTAATTCATCTACAACTTCAAAATTCTGTAGGATTAAAACCATTTTCAATAATAGGACTACTACTGAGGTGCCCAACATTAACTTGGTCATGAAACATTAATCTATCAGTGGGATAAACATTCCTATATAGGTATTGTTTTCTATCCCTTTCCAACTTCTTACCTTTTTTGTTAAAAAGGTTATCACATTTTTTACAAACTCTGTTTAAAATGTTATCATATAGGCCCTGGTACTGGTCAAACAACAGATCTGAAACAATCAACTCGTTTAGATGTTCAAACTCTTACTGTAATTTCCCCTCCATTTTTTCATATACCGATACACTTCTTTCAAGTAATTCCAGGCCCCATCTATCAAACATGTGGGTAAATTCATTAATATATTCTTTGTCATAATGGATTCCAAAAGGAAACTTAAAAACTCTAAGGCCCTGGGGCACTATTTTTCCTTTTATGCACTCATTTAATTAACATATTTCCAGTTGACATAGTTTGTATTTAAAAAACCTTTTTTCAAACGTATATAACATATCTTTTAAAGATTTAAACTCATTACACACATTGTCTTTTCCTTTTTGAGTATGAACAAAACCACTGTTTGTACCAGAAAAAGAATAATGTTTCTGTTTAAGCTGGACAAAAAAGTCTCCAGTAGTTACACAAGGTCTGTCCTGTTTAGAAGTTTTATTAAAGCCAGGTAAAACGGCCGGTTTAGGGTTTGCTGTTTTACTGGCTTCTTTATTACAGTTACAGCGTCTTTCTTTTTCTAGAGGATTAGAGTTTAATCGACCATAATTTTTATTAGGTAATAGGTTAGCGTTATGAGAAACACTACCTTTTTTAAAAGTTTTTATACTCTGCAAATCTTGAAGGTCCTCGGTCACCATATCGTCGTGTTCAAAATCAGTCTCCAGATCAAGATCCACTACACAGTTCGATCGAGTTTGGGTTTTACCCGAAGATACATTCAACCTGTTTCCATTGCTGTTGGAGCCTACAACAATGGTGGAAGGAAGTGATTCAAAATCAGTTCGGTGCACTTGTGCTACTGCAGTACTTTCCCTACACTTATTAAGGTCGACCAGGATACGGTTCGAACTGTTAGCCTGGTTAACACACTCCTGTTGAGGTTGAACCTCCTTAACAGAACAAGAAATGGGATGAATGCTTCCACGTTGAATGTGGCTGGGAGAGCATTTCCAAAAGATGTGTAAGCTCTCCCTTAAGGTCAGCAATGTCCCTTTTCACTGCCATTAGTTCAGATTTCGACCCAGAATCCACAATAGGTGAGAATTCTATAGAGTGGTCGGACTCCATAGCAACCAAACCACCAGAAAACAACTAATAATCCAAAATAAATGGTGGTAAATTAGTGCTCAGAAACATATAAAACAAAAAAGAAATGCACTAAAGTTGCGAGTCCGAAGCACCTCTTTATTTCCGCTACAAAACGTAAAAAATTAAGCGCTTTCGTCAAATTAGTTTGACTTCATCAGAATTAATTAATACATCTCAAATGAACCTTTTATATACCATTAAACATCAATTAATGTAATAAATTCCTACCAATGATTTCATCAATCCAATTAAACAAAAGAAGTCTTAAAGAAATATATAGTAAAAATTGTTCTTTTCGAAAAACATTAAACTAAAAGTTGTTTCACAAACATTATAAAATTCAAACCTCAAAGCTGATATGGAGCATTTTTAAAGTGGATCATGAAGTATTTAAAGTGGTGGGGGAAGAACCATTTTTCACTACAAAAATTGCACCTAACATCAAAAGAATTTTAGAGATAGGACAACAAATGTCCAATAGAAATGAGGACAAAACAGGTACTAAACCATGTGGTAGGTGTAAATATTGTAGTTACATTTTACAAGATCATGAGATCAGTCTAGAAAACAACATTAAAAGTGTAGTCTATTTTAGGAAGGGTAACTGCTATTCTAATAGGCTAGTGTACTTGGCCAAGTGTAATACTTGCAGCTCATATGATATTGGGAAAACAGAAAGATCCCTTAAGACTAGAATATATGAACATCTGTACGATATTAAAAACAAAAAAGAGACAAACGCACTGTATAAACACAGTATTACTTGTGAAAACCATAAGGGTTACCGTTTTGGAATTCTAGAGCAAATAAATTTGGAGGCCAGTGGAGGGGATTGGCAGAACGTATTATATAAAAAGGAGCTTATGTGGCAACTAAGGTTGGCCGCAAACCTTTCACCTGGCTTAAATAACCATTTGAGTATTCATTCTATTTTAAAAGAAAAAGCAGAAAACATTTAATGGTTTTGTTTTTTTTACAGTACATTTTAGTATATATAAGTTATTTGATCATTGTTAATGTTCAACAGGAAAGGTTTTTATACATATCAGCTTTGAGGTTTGAATTTTATAATGTTTGTGAAACAACTTTTAGTTTAATGTTTTTCGAAAAGAACAATTTTTACTATATATTTCTTTTAAGACTTCTTTTCTTTAATTGGATTGATGAAATCATTGGTAGGAATTTATTACATTAATTGATGTTTAACGGTATATAAAAGGTTCATTTGAGATGTATTAATTAATTCTGATGAAGTCAAACTAATTTGACGAAAGCGCTTAATTTTTTACGTTTTGTAGTGGAAATAAAGAGGTGCTTCGGACTCGCAACTTTAGTGCATTTCTTTTTGTTTTATATATATATATATATATATATATATATATATATATATATATATATATATATATATATATATATATATATATATATATATATATATATATATATATATATATAGTCACACACACATGCACACGCATGCACGCGCACACACACACACACGTATAAACAATGTAAAGGAAAATCCTACGATTAACTTCTTGCACTCTTGGAGCAGTCACATCTCAGTTTCTTTTGGAATAGGAGTTACTATGTGGTACCTTTTTTAAGCTATTCTGTTTCCTGATGCAAGGCTGACATTAATGGTAAATCATTTGTAACTTCCCAGTCAGCTAGAAGGGAACAAAGATCCTGGCCAGAATATATACCAGCAGGTTAAACTTCATTAGAAGGAGCCTGGAGATGGTTCAGAGTAGTTCAGTCCTTTTTTTGGAATTCGTTTGGCAGATGAGGGTTTACCACCATTGCATCTATGTTCTGCTGGCACACAAAATCTTGATTAAAAAATGTTTAAGAAACACAAAGTCTGCAACCCAACTAGCATTTGAACAGCATGTTCTTAAATATAGAAGAAACTGAGAACTAATTTATAGTCCTTTGGTGGGTTGCAGCTTACCAGTCTTGATGGCAAGAAGAACTTGTTTCAGGACAATATCCCAAAATATGTTTTTCTGCAAATGCTGCAAGAGGATACAATTTCAAACAGTCCTACAAAAGCAGACATTATCTCAGTGCAGCTGATGACATCTGGGAACCTACTTCATTCTCATAATTGAACCTGTCTCCAAATTCATTACTAGAAACAACACTAACAACATTAGATGGTTTTGTAGATTGCTGAGATAAAGAACACACTTCTTATCCTAAGATTACAAGTATTATACAAAATCTTTAGTGAGCAGTGTCTCATATCAGTGTCTGTTAGTTACTGGTGATAATGATTGTACACCTTGACTGAGTTGAAGAATAACCCATACTACAATTCCACTAGTGAAGCATCTATTCCTTCAGCTAGGGAAGTATAAGCTGAAAAAGTCCTCTTTATAAATGCAAATATTCCTGAATTGGCTACTTCTATTTTATCTACAGTGGATTCTTTGCATTAGACTGACCAGTCTATTCATTATCTTAGAGAAGCACTGAAAAACTTAAAAAATAACTTCCCCAAAGTAAAAAATGTCAATTCAAAACTCATCAGAACAACTTTATACTGAGGAAGCCTTACAAAGGTTGTAACTTATGAATGATCATTTAACACAAAACTAATTACTACATGAAAAAAATCAGGAATTGCAGAACAAAACTATAGACCTAGAGAGTACCCATCGGACAGAATTAAATCGTGGGTAATGGACATCCTAGAGCATCGTAACCAAAACCAGTCTGTCTCTATGTCAGTAAGCACATTTTATTATGAAACTGGACAAGGAAATAACCATTTGCTTTCTTCAATTAAATCTGATGTGAAACACAGACTTGGTAAAGCAAAACCAGGGATTAATAGAACCATCATTGTTCATGTTGTCTCTTTGAGAGACAGGGATATAGCATTTCAGTGAAATAAAAAACAAGTCCATATTTTGTCAATTTACTTTAAAGTTCCCTATGCTTTCATATGTCAGTGGCCTTAAAGTGCAAATCTTTCAGACACTTAAGAAAAATTCCTTGGCAGCAGGGTATAACTACCATTTTTTTTTTATTTCCAGGTAAAATAAAAAGGCATCATGCTGACTTATTCTTCTATAAAGCAACCCATCCTGAACTTAAAACTTTTAATCTGCTGCCTTAAGCTCTCAAGGTATAACTTAGGGAATGGACTTTTTTGCTTCTGAATTGTTTTCATTGCTGGTATTTTTGAATTAAAATAGGCTTTTCAGCTGAATTTTTTTTATTAATTGGAGTGGGGAGGAGGATCCTTTACTGCACAAGTGTGGTAATATAACATTTACTCATATCAGTAACTATACATATTGTTTCAGTTAACATGAACAATATAAAACATCAAATAAAAATAGGAATTTCATTAAATATTTATAACACATTGCTGCACATATTACGTGCTTGCAGGAAATTCATTCAGTTCCAGAAAAGTGCAAGTTATGACCTCCTTGCAAATCTTTCATGCAAGCATTTTTAATTCTGTTAACACCAAACTGTTGTGGGTTACTGTTATCCTTCACTCTTCTGATTATGAGACTATATCTAGCTGCACATACTCTGAAGGCAACGTCTTGCTTTTCAGTTTTCAGTACTGTTGGTTCTGTATATACCCCCGTTGCAGAGTATGACATGTTTATTAATGGTTATATAAGAGCTAATTATAGCAATGTAATTCTTACTGAGTACATAAATGTACATCTAAATAAAACAGTATGAAAGTGAATGAAGGCACACCAAAGGACTTCTTACAACTTGCTGGTCTTACAAATCTATAGATGTATAAATACCCATATCAAACAGGATGTACATAATGTAGATCTCCAGACAAACAAACAAACAAACAAACAAACAAACAAACAAACAAACAAACAAACAAACAAACAAAATCATGCCAGATTAGATTCATTTTTATTTCTACAGGGTTACTTAACTGCTGTACCAATATGAACATTTTCCTCCAGGTGTTTTTTAGGCCATATCCCGATTATGCTCTTCTTAAACCTTAGATACAAGCACAGGAGGTTATTATACATAAAACTAAAGAGTTATAACCTTTTAGAAATCTGACATAACCAAAGACATTTTGGGCACCTTTTAAACCTTTAATTGCAGGTGTATTGTTTCAGCTGTTGTGAAAGATAAAAAGAGAACCCAGACTGGAGTCTTTGTTATAGATAAATGTAAGATTTCTGGTGTTTTATAAATCTAACATAATCAAAGCCATTCTGGACACCTTTTAAATCTTCATTTCATGTATATTGTTTAAACTGTGTGTAAAGTAAAAAAAGATAACAGACTGGTGTTAGGGAAATCTAATGAATAACTTTTTTGAGAGAATTGTGTTTGGCACCTGACTGGTAAAGGGAGGCCGGTCTAGGGCTTGGAATACGCATCCTCATTGGTTGTTTTGAAATTTATTTTATTTATTTTTTTAAGTTTTAGCTTCTGGGATTTAGGCCCTGCATCCGAGCAGGTTTCTGCTTGTTTGTGCATTGCAGTGCACCACACACTACCATGCAATTGTGTACCAAAGCTGGACAGTTAAATTCAACAACAATTTCCTTAAAACCCAGGCAGAAATATCCATTCACTGAGCTCCTCCATGATCATTTCTGAAAAGCCAGCCCTTGTGACAAGAGTCTTCAATCTAGCATTATGGACAGTTGGACTACCCTTGTTTCTCCTGCCAATCTTGTTGACTTGGGTCTCCTGAAGCAGTGCAGCAGTTGCCTCATGTTCACAGACTAATAACACAGTCTAGTACAGAGTGCAAGAAATGTATTTACACCAATAATCTAGAATCTCACTCAAAACAGTAACACAGAGAAGGTTGTCAACTCACACACCACTACATATTCACATAGTACCACTAGTCATACACATGTACATACACAGGCATACACATAGTACGCATTAAACATGTAAATCCACATACATGAGGTTCTCTCAAAAAACTTACTGGAACACCAGAGACCTCCAAAACACAAGTTTGCTATAGCTAACACTATCTCCACAGCACTCATGACATATAGCAACACCAGTGTCTCAAACATCAAGCCCGTAAGGTGTAAAACTCAAAAAACAAGTTTTCTTGCCATTGGAGACTCAATAGTAGGACACATGGATGTCTCACTCACCAGGTTAGACAAGGATGAAATCACGGTCAGCTGCCTGTCTGGTACCAGGATTCGCCAAATCACGCATGCACTCAGGTCTCTCAGCAACAAGTACCATTATGAATCTGTCATAGTTCATGTTGGTGTGAATGATCTGAGAAGTACCTCACTGGACCATATGAAGACAGACATGGTTGAGCTCTCTGAGTATGTGTTACAGGCAGGTATGTCCCTAGCCTTGATCAGCATACTACCCTCACCTAGAATGATGCCACAGTATAAACAAAAAATGATTGATTTCAATAATTGGCTTAGTTTTTGGTGTCATTCGAAGGGGATCCAGTTCTTGTCTGCCTGGGAAGTGATGGTGACAAACCTTGCTGCTTTGCAAGAGATGGTTTGCACCTAGCACCCCTAGGTTTTGGCTGCTGACAAAGGATCTTTCCTCCCTTAGTGCCTTTTTTAGACAAAGTCTCGAAAACATTACTGATGTGAAATTAACCATTCAGAACAAAATAAGGGTTATGCTGCTTAATGCTAGAAGCTTAAACAAAAAGCTGCACTCCCTGGAAGCACGTCTATCACTAGAAGATGTAGATGTCTGTGCAGTCACAGAAACCTGATTTAAGGCCTCAGAGAGTACCTCGACCCTGCAAGGCCACAATGCCTTCCACACCTTTAGACAATTAAATAAACTTGTGAAAACCAATGGAGGTGGTGTTTCAATCTCTATTAAAGATACATTCACCTCACATCTAGTTAGACTGGACAACTCCATGAAGTTACTCTAGGTCCAGGTTACAGTGAGTAAGACCCCCATTCAAGTCCTAGCCAGTTATAGATCCCCCTCTATGGGTCACGACACCCATGAATCCTACTTAACCAAACTGAAGACAATCCAAATTTTACTGAACACTGTTTATGGAGGATTTCAATTATCCCACCATCAACTGGGAAACCTACTGTAGCCCAAACTCACTAGTACAAAAGTTCCTTGACTTTGTGAATTCAAATGCCCTGGAGCAACTGTCTATACTCCGACAAGAGGAACAAATGTTCTAGATCTGGTTCTTACCATGTTAAACAGGTACACTGCTGCAACTGTTGGACCCTCATTAGTTAAAACTGACCACAAATCAGTCACCTTTGAACTGACACTAACACTAGAACTCACAAAAGGTGAAATCAGACTTATACCCTCCTAGGTGAAGGTATAAATGCATTCCAAACCCCACCCCAAGCTGAAAGTGGTAACTACACTAAAGCTTACACTAAAGCCCTGTACAATCACTTGCATAAGTGTACAAACTCGGCTGTACCCAATAGAATCAGCTCAGAGCCCCAAGTAAAATAAAGCTGCCATTGTGGACTTCCAGCATCAACAAACTTTACAATAAACACAAAAAGTTACTGTCCGAGAAAATAAAGACAAGGACCCAACAATAGAAAAACACCCTCCTCAGCCTTAACAGGCAAATAAGACAACTTGTCAAATCCTCCAAAAGCTACTTTGAGAGAAACCTAGGAAGTACTGCCAAGGATAACCATAAGGTCTTTTATAGCTATGTATGTAACCTAAAGGGTAAGACCCAAGCTTGTGCAGAACTGGTGGGCAACAGTAGCACACACACTGACCTCACAGATATAGCGAACCTGCTAGCGGATAGGTTTGGCTAAAATTTCACATCCCTTATCCCGTTCAAACTTTAATGCAAATCCTTCCCCAATCCCCCCCTCCCACCTTACATATCTGAAGAGCAGGTCCTCAAAGCACTGTCCAAGGTAAAGGACACAGCCTCTATGGGACCAGATGACATTCCAGACTGTCTTCTAAACAGGCTAAAGCATGAACTAGAATCACACTAAGTACCCTTTTCAATCATAGCCTAACCACAGGCTTTGTTCCTGTGGAATGGAGAACAGCTACAGTTATTCCCCTCCACAAAGTTGACCTAGCAAAAGACCCAAGGAATTAAAGACCCATAAGCCTGACCAGCCTCAACTGTAAGGCCATGGAATGTATCATTATGGACCGCATAAATAAAGACATAAGTGACCTCCAAACCCTGGATCCTACCCAATTCAGCTTCATGAAGGGCAGAGTCTGCCTGTTAAATCTGGTGGATTTCTTTGAAAGTGTGATCAAGGCCACTGATGAGGGCAAACCTGTGCACACAGCATACCTTGACTTGGCAAAGGCTTTCAACACAATCATACATTCAGGCATTACTGATAAACTTAGCAAACTGAGTGTAAACCCCTTTGTTGTAAGATGGGTTGCCAACTGGCTCACAAACCGGACACACACTATCAAAGTGGGTGACACCACATCAAACAGCACACCTGTTACCAGTGGAGTGCCACAGGGTTTAGTGCTGGGATCCCTACTTTGATATATACTTCTCCGAAGTTTAGATCAAAACAAAATGGTTGTGGCTGACCAAGTTTGCAGGCGGCTGCAAACTAGGTGCAATCATTGAATCCCAAATGATGTCAGTATACACCAGGATGGTCTCACATAGCTGAAAGACTGGTGTATCAGTCATGGTCTTAATGTGAATACAAAGAAATGCATCATCATTCCCTTTGGCACAAACAATGTCCCTTCACACTATCAAATCAATAACAATACCCTAAGTACCCATCAAGTGGTAAGGGACCTGGGATCACAGGTTGACCGCAACCTTAACTTCAACCACCATGTGTCAGCCATTGTAAGGAAAGCTTTCCACGTAATTCACTTGATTAACAAAAGCATCACCTCGAGAGGCAAAAGAGGTTATAACCTCCGTATACTCGGCACTTATCTGGCTCATAACTGAGTATAACGCCCCATTTGGTATGTACCATATTAAGCACATATAGCAATTAGAGAGACCTCAGAGGTTTCTAACAAAGAAGATCAGCCTGAAGCATGTGCCTTATATAGACCAACTAAAATCCCTGTCACTACGCTCTGATTGTATAGACTTCTTAGGGGGACCTATGCCTGGCATACAGAGCAACCCAAGACCCAAACCTAATGAACTTACTGCATATCCATAAATCAAATGGGTCTAGGGCTACCAATTTCAGGGACTTAAATATGGCCTGCGGTTTAAATAGGACATGTGAGGAGTAGATTTACCTCCCAGCATTTGCCACATCTTTGGAACAGGCTACCAGTTCATGTGAAACAGAGCCCCTCTCTGACACTGTTCAAGAGGAACCTGGATGAATGGATGGGGAACCATAAATTCTTACCTGGGATAACACCCACAACCCTCCTAAACATGGGCAGTCATCATTAAATGCAATCTTGGGTATTGACTAGTACCTCTATGGTATTATGTTGGGTTGAAATGGAAAGGCTTAAAATTACCTCTGTGTCGATAGCCTAGCAATCTCCTATGATCCTATGATCAGTTAACAGTGATTGAAAAAGTCATGACAGTCAGTTACAAAAAAAAAAATCTATCTGAAAAGCCAAATACAAAATGATATTAACTTGATCCTATAAGACTAGTACATATGACCATAATAAGTCAGTGTAGCTGGGAAAAGTGCAAGAAAGATATTTTTAGCAATATCCTTTCTCAATTTCACCAAATCAGCATGTATACATTTTTATTTAAGGATTAGAGGTTTTCATCACTTTTTGTACCAGTGTCATGGCATCTTTTTGGTCACCAGGAAAAATCCATAGGAAGATACTGTCAAATTTATTCAAGAGTTTCATTCAACTTTACATGTTTTCCTAGATTTTTCAGTTATAGTTGATAAATTCAAAGAGCTTACAAAGTAACTCCCAATTAAGAAGGCTCCTTTGTGTATTCCTCACATTATTGTATAAAGAATATGCTGCTATCTTACTTCCATCTTTATTAATATTATTTAAATGTATGGCTTTTTATCATAATGAGATTGATCTATATTTCCTTATTTTTAGCTTGCACTGAAGCTCTCATGTTAACAATTTCCACAGTCTTAAAGCTTTCCAAAGATAAGCTGTTTGCCACTCTTGACATAATGGTCTAGCAATTAAAATTCTTTAGATTGTAGTACACAACAATTCCCAAACACATGATTTTTATTCAACTTAAGGTGGTTTATAACCAAATTAAATGTATTTCTCAAAAATAGTACTTCTAAAAGCTATATTTTGCCAGCCAGCAAAACTATTTGAAAATATTATTAGGGAAGATCAGATTCTATTAAACATTACAAACTTTTGCAAAATCTTGGACATGTAAAGAATCTAAATTGTCTTCAAAAAGGTAAACAATTTTTATTTATTTTTATTTTTATTTTACATTTGTTAACCGGGATAGTCCGACTGGATACAGGTCCGTTTTTAGCGGAGGCCCGGGGAGAAAAGCTCCACATGTGGATAGTTACACAAGAGTTAAACAGTAGCAGTTTTATACAGTCACATATAGATACCAGTACAGAATTATAGGATTATATGCATACTTGGAATACATACATATTACACTTAACATTGTAGTTTTCTTGTTCAAACTTAGACATTTTTAGTGGTACAAGGCTGAAAAAGGTAGCATGTCATTCAGTAAATACATATGAGAATGAGACTAAGTCTGAAACATTAACTATTTTACAGATTATTTTACAGATAGCCAGGTAGTGAAGAGAGTGGTAAGCTGGTTAGTCAGGGTTGGTACAGGGGCACAGCCAGTGACTTTTTTGGAATTTTTTGAGAGATGTTTTAAATTGGTTAATAGTCTGGTTTGCTGTAAATTCAATGAAAGGAGAATTGCTGGCTGGCAAAATATAGCTTTTAGAAGTACTATTTTTGAGAAATACATTTAATTTGGTTATAAACCACCTTAAGTTGAATAAAAAATCATGTGTTTGGGAATTGTTGAGTACTGCAATCTGTACTACAATTCAGTGAAAGGATCAAAGAACAATAACAAAAAAAACATTCTGATCACAGGATAAAACTCCAATTTAACAACAGGAAAATTAAAAATGGAACAAAGATAAATTGTTGACTTTTATACAAGTTGCCTATTAACATTTTACCTCCAGAACCACTTAACCATTTTGCACTTTGAAAGTAAAAATGCAACAAAACTTGGTCCATTTTTTAAAGTCTAGATTTTTTTTCTTAACTGGAGCTGCTTACAGCTCCAATTCTTTGGGCAAATCCTCCAGTGCTGAAAAAGTCATGCCAAAAATGTGTCTTATACTGTTTGGAGACATGCAACTTTGGTTCGCCTTAAGAGGATCATCCTTGTCACGGCCCCCAAAACCCACAATTTATAATCTGACTCATTTGGCATGACCTCTCTTACTGCCCATGGAGTTGCTTCTATTGTAGTTTTTCACCATCTCCTCACCTTTGGACAATACCATAACATTTTCATGTAGTCCACATCACCCTGATGCCAGTGCCAACAGCTAGTCTCAGAGGCCCATCCCTTGCTGGCAACTTGCATGAGGGCGAGCTGTCACTTACAAAAACTTCAGAGATGGTATACCCAGCCTGTTGGGTCAGTCATTTTTTTATTTACCTGAGCAAGACATCTATCCTATTCTGCGGGCGAGAGTGGGATCTCTAAGCAAGGTAATCCAACCCATGTGCACCTGCTATAACTGCAACTGCAGTTTTTCTTGCATCCTGACATATAACAATTTTAATTTCAGTTTCACCCTGTCCTGCTCAGACTTGTCCATCTGTGAAAAAATAGACATCAAATCTCCACCTGCCCTCTAAACATTTTTTAGAGACTAATCTAGAGATTATAAGTACTACTACGAGCAGGTTTGGAGTTCACAAAATATGTACTTAATGTCTTTGAAAGAGAGGTCCTGCTCAGTAGTCCAATCCCATACATCTTTAATAAAGAGAATGCCCTGTGCCCACCAATTCTCTCGGAATAATAAGGTCCATCCACTCTACTCTTTGGATTATACCACAAAAATGAAAGGGGAGACATTTTTTTCTTAATTCTATCTCTTTTCTCCAAGCACCTCTCTGCCCAGAACTCCATTCCACCTGGGTCCCAAATCCTGGAAGAGGGAGTATAAGGATGAATACTCATTTTTCCCATTCTTAATTCTACATCAGCCAATAGCCAAATTAACAGATTCTTCAGTCTTGCTCAAAGAATGAACTTCCTGTCACAAGACCATAACTATAAATATCAGGGATACAAAAACCTTAGCTCATGGGGAATTTAAAATTTCCTTCTGCTAGTCTTCATCAATTTTCCTTCCCATAAAAAGTCAAGAATGCCCCTCTGTGTTTTGTTGACCCATTGGGAGAACATAGCCTGAGGTAGCTGTCTTAGGACAAATAAAACATTTGGTAATATGCAAATTTTCAGTACTTGAATTTTACTGAAAAAAGATAAGCAGCAGTCCTCTTCCACTTTCAAATATTATTCTTAACTTCCTTATAAACAGGCAGAAAATTGTTCTTCACCATCCTTTTTACAGAATTATTCATAATAATTCATAAGTATCTAAACTAAGATGTAATAGAGCATGCAAACTCCTGAGTAAGCCCTCAGGATGCTTCTTTCCCTGAATCCGAAAGGTATAAATTCATTTTTTCCATGTTGACTATCAGCCCTGTGATTGCTGATAACTTCCTCTTTACTTTAGGAAAAGGTTTGACTTGCCTTTCTGGATCTCTGAGCTATATCACACAGTCACCAGCAAACCATGTAGTTAAAGGAAGAATATGGTTGACTTTTCAATCCTAAATCCCCTGAATGCCTCAGACAGAAATTTGTCAGTTACTGGTATAGCCAACACAAATAACAGGATAAAGGGCGACCCTGTCAGGTCATCCTGGTCAGCCTAATTATTTGTGTCATCCTTCCACCAACCCCTATTTGTGCCATGAGAGACTGCTATAACAACTTGAAACACTTAATAAAACTAGAGTGGAATCCATTAAGCTCCATGACGTGCTATTAGCAGAAATAAAAATAAAACTCCAGCCAAGAATGTCAAAACTCAATTTAATAAAACACAGATAACATAAATAGCAGCAAAGCTTTCAGGCTTAGCCCTTCCTCAGTTCAACAATAAAATCAAGAATTACATTTAATTTTTATATCCATATAAAATCACATGAGCACAACTTCATCACATGATAATTAAATCATGTGATGTCAGAACCATTACCCAAATTGGGTAGCCTAACCCTGCTCACAGGTATCATGTCCAACTCAGGGTCTCAAACAACTTTAAAGTCCCTTCCAATCAAAAGTACCTAATGACTCAAGTGATATGATTTTATGAGATTTGTAAAAAAGTTTCAAAGGTATCAGGTCATTATCATTTGGCCCATAGAAGTTACTGAAGGTAAATTTCTCCCAGTGTGCCTGTATCACAGCCACTAACCATCTTCCCCCAACACCTTTGACCACCTTATGAACTGACCATCCTAAATTCTGGTAAATTTAAATGTCAACCACTCCTTTTGCACCTGATGCACTATAATCCATCCCCATTCCATTTAAGAAAAAATTATGTTCTAACCCTTGTTGAATTTTCGTTTCCAGTAGAAGTATTAACTGGGCCCTCAAGGTCCTTAGTTTAGGAAGTATGGAATTTGACTTCATTCCTATAGAAATACCCTTTATATTCCAGGATTAACATTTAATGACCAAGAACTGCATCACTCTGAGAGCCTTTTTATTCCTCATGTCACTGCTATCAACATGGTACATAACTGAGGTTATAGTTGACAAACGCAGAGATTAAAAATATTAATAATAACAATCAAATTATATAGAAAAATAACAGTCACATATTAAACCTAACCACCAAGCTAAACTGTGCAGTGAAAAGAATCACAGTCTAAGGACTTAACAACCCCTTTCACTTCCTCAGCCTCAGCAATATCACATTACACTAAGCCTTATTCTATCATGAAAAAAAGAGGAAAAAAGGAGTTGGGGGTGGATATTCCCAACCCATCCTTCTAAATATTAATCATTCAAAATTCAAGGCGTGTCAGGAATGAAGATTTGGGTTGACACACTATGCATGTACCTTTTTCATTCTTTCCATAACAGGCCAATTTCTGATGTACATTGTGTCAACCACTGAGGCCTGTAATATATATAAAAAAAACAATGTTGGCATACACTCTCTATCCAAATCACTTAACCAAACAGCTTATATTTAAATTAACATGTCCTACAAAGCTACCTGAAGAGTAAAGTATAAATGTAAAAGTTAAGTTTATTCTTGTGAAACATCTCAGTAACAAAATTTGGTCTGCTTTTCCCCCATCTGGATTACTGGATTGCTTATTACACCCCGCCTCTTTAGAAGGTTAAAGGAAGAAGCAAGACGTGTAAATCCAAGCAATTCTTCACTTTACAAATATCACGCTCATCGTTTCTTGATGGGTATCTGTGCATCAATGTTGCTTGATTCTCTCCAGCTCTGCTCCATTTCCTTCAAGTCCACCACCAGATGTTCTGGTGCCAAAACTGTTGTTTCCTGATCCTCAACCCCTGTGTAGTTTGTTGGTTTGAGGTGAGCACTTTATAATGGTTGTAGGATTCAGAGAAAAGTTTTTGTTTAGATGGTTTAGTGATCTTTGTCTCTGGGGACTTGATTGGCTATTCTGTCCTCTTTTTATCAGTCACATTATTAGTTGGTGATGTTAAGGCAGATCAGCCCCTCTGTCACATTCAAAGTAATAGGTGCCTGAGTCATGTTAGCATGTGTAGGGTTTTTACCCTAACTTGTTCCCTTAAGGAACTGTTCTGCTTCTATTACTGAGTGGAATTGAAAACACTGGTCTCTTCTGAAGATATAGAATACTGCAGAGAATTTGAGATTCACATTGCAACCCATGTCCCTACATACCCTGAGATATGGTACCATTTGTTTTCTTTTGGCATACAGAAAAGCACTGTAATCAGGTACTATTCTAACCTGATGACTACCATTAGCAGGGTGTTACTTTTATCCCTCTATGTTTCCTCAAAATCTCCTCACTTTTATTGTAGTCTGAATGTTTAATTATGAAATGTCTTGGGAGGGTCAATTGTTTGTTCTTGCTATAAACTCTGTCGGCTCTTTCAGTCGAAATCTCTTGTCCTCTTCCCATCACACTGTACATTTTGTCTTGAAAAAAATGATTGGTCCACACCATCTTCATTTTCTGATACTCTGATCACTCTTAAATTATTCCACCTTGCATGATTCTGTAAATCTTCTATTTTGCTTTCCAGTTTTTCTGACTTAATTTGTAGGTGGTGAATCTGAATGGAATGTAAGGCAGTGATGGTGCACTGTTCAGTCAGGTCTGACTGATGCTGTATTAAAGTAGCTGTTAGCGATTGGAACTAATGATTGTTACTAGTGACCTTAAAATGCTGCACATCAGCAGTAGCAGCTTGAAGTAACTTGCTAAGGGCATCCAGTGCTGCAGTTCCTCTGTCTCTCTTACCACACACTACGTAAAGAGACTTTCTCATACTTCTATAAAAGAACACATGTTCTGAGTGAGAGACCTTGCTACACAGATATAATAATCACTATTTATAAGCAAAAAAATGAAAACTGACAAGATTAGTACACTACTACTATGAGTATGGACAGCCAAGCAAAATGCTCAGGGAAATCACTCTTTCTCCATGAGCAATCCCATGCACACCACCTGCAATTAAACATTTTGATCACTTTTTATTAAAATACAGTAACTCATCTTCTTTCTTCTTGATATAATAAAGTAAGATGAATCCTGAGAAGATTCATTGGTAGAGGCAGTAGTCTATATTACTTCTGGAAAACTATGATGGCTCCAGTTCAAAAAATGGATTATAATATGGTTGTCCCTACATTATCTATGTTTTCAAGTTGTCGATTAATTATTATTTGTAGAATTTAGAACCTAAAAATCTTGAACTAAACTAGTCATTGTTTATTGCATATTCATCTATCTACTTTTTTTGAAAGTTTAGGATAAGATTTTTACAAAGATTTATACTTCAGCCCAGTTCAAATGCTTATAAACAATAATATCAATACCCTTGCCTTTATTCACTTTCATTTGCTGTCCACTCCTCTTCCTTTAGGTGGCAGGCACATAGGGACCAAATACAAAACTTTCTTATTTCAGGCAGGGATAGTGTGAATAAACCCTTGTTAGCTGATACAATTTCACAGTCTGCCATAGTTATAAACATGGCAAAGAATCAAACTAAGAAGTTGTCTTGGCTCTTTCTATGCACACCTACTCCTTTATTAACAATATTTTATGGCACAAGATCCTTAGCCAAACTCATCAACTATACTAGGTTACAATGTATGTACACTGACATGCTTTTTTAAATATAGTGAGGAATTAGTCATTTTCTTGGATCCAGTTCAATGCCTGTTTTATGGAAATCATACATTTCTTTGTTTAAATCTTCATAAACAAAATGGTAAAGCAAATAATGTTATACTGTCTTCATTGGGTGCTATAAATAATGGGATGAGCACATCTATCACAAACTTGTTGGTACGGTATGTTGAACAGGGTAACTGGCAATGGATGTACTCTAGGATACACCCTTGGTAGATCAAAACTACCTTCATGTTCAAATGTATAAGCAAATAACAGGCCAACTTTGACTATGACACATGGATATGTGCCTGCTTATCTGAATGTATTAGCTCACTCATATTATTTGCAGAGCGAGTGTTGCAACAAATAAGCATATACTGGTCTGTTTAGAATCAAGTCATTCTTCTTAATGCCAGACTCCTGCTGTCTCAGTGGTGCTCATTATTTTTGCAATAAGCAAGTTATGATAATATGTATTGTTAAGGTGCAACAATGAGGAAGGAAAGACAGCCTAACGGATCACTTTTTTCCTTTTTTCTCACTGATGTTAATGAACCAATCAATGTGGAATAATCTCATTAAGAATACAGAAATTTGTTGATTATTATCCATCCTCATTTACAGGAAGTGTTATGCATTGTTAGGCATTTTAAGTTAACTATGACACTTGTCTTATTGCCAGTCTGATTTGTAATTTCCATTGAAAAGACATCAAGATACGACCAAGGTTCACAGGGTGCCCAGTTTGGAGACTTATAAGTGGTCTCTGGTATTTGCAGATAATATTGCCCTTCTGGCCTCATTTGGCAGTGACTTACAGAAACACACACGCTTGTGTGCACACACACACACACACACACACACACACACACACACACACACACACACACACACACGCACACACACACACACACACACACACACACACACACACACACACACACACACACACACACACACACACGTTATGATGAGCCTGAAGCAGCAACAATAAGAATCAACATCTCTAATCATGTTATGGTACTCTTGCAGACGAGACAGGATTGCTGTCTTCAGGTGGGTGGGAGAGTACCTGATGTTTTATTTATGAATGCCACTGAGCAGGAGCATGGCAAGTAAACTGGGTGTGGGAGACACTATCTGTTGTAGCAAAGTGAGAGTGGAGTTCTTGGACAGAATGGAGTTCTTGGATAAAGAGCTTGTTTTATCAATCAGTGTGTTTTTCAATCCTCACCCATAGTCATTAGCAATGTGAAGTGACTGGAAGACTGAGATCCCAGGTATACGTAACAGAAATTATATTTCTCAGCAAGAGCACTGAGCTTATACGCCATAACAGGCATCAGGCTGATGACTTTGGTGATTTGGGAGAGACTCAGAGTGGAGATGTTTTTTATGAGAGATGGTCTGGGCATCTTCTAAAGATGTCCCTGAATGGTTCATATTGAAATTATTATAGGCATGGCCCACTGAGAAGTAGCCACGAGGCAGACTCAGGAGATGTTGCACATTATAGCTTCATAGGAGATTATGAGCCTAATGACTCCTGGGGGCCTTTTTAAGCCTAGTCATGCTTTCCAAATGCATTGGAGATATTTTGATACCCTAGCGTTATTTTAAGGGGTATGTGCAAGCATGGGCATGGATGGTCAAGTATTTACAGGCTGCCTCTGTCCAATGGAGACATAGGTATCACATCAGAGGTAAATTTCCAGTTCCCCATCCACTTGTCCAAGTTACATTTGAACTGGGTTAGGAAAGGACTCTGCTTCTCCACAGAAGGGATAGTCTCTGAGACACATACTTGCTCCTCCAACATGTCCTATTTATGTTTCAGACAAGGTCCCTATATCAGGTAATTCTAATGCCGTTTGTTTGCAGGTGTCCATCAGAATGGGATAAGAGGATAGTTTGTAGGCCAAGCATAGATCATTTCTCAGTAGTCTGCAATAGACTGAGTACATAAAAATGGCTTTGAGGTGGTCTGCATAGAACATGTTGATTATGCCCTGTATACTTTTTTCTAAGGAAATTCTGTGGGCGCTCCAATTGTTGCACATGCCTGGTCTACTACATACCAGAGGGGGCATTGTAGTCAGTAATTGTTCTGATGAGTGCTGAGTACAAAGGCACAATGACATCCTTGGATCTAGATGTCACACTCTTGCTTATAGGTTGTGCAACATGAACCGATTTCCTTACTAATGCATTAATGATGATCAAAGGTCAAGTTACTGCCTACATTCATTCCCAAATCCCTGACCACTGGGTCTACTGTTAGGGGTGCATTATCAATGTGGTAGTTTCCTGGGATAGCTCTCTTCCCAAATTATATGTCTTGGCATTGAGTTTTAGACCTTAGCTCTGGAACCAGTTATTGGTCTGAGTCAGGCCTTCTTGGAGGGTATTTGTATCTTTGGGTATTCTATGACTGTGCCAAATTTAAAATCATTTGCAAACTTGGCCGACTAGAGGACCTTGATGTTGGCCTTGACTTCAGAGAAGTAGATGTGAAATAGGAGTGGCCTCAGCACTGGGCCTTGAGGAATTTAAATAGTGACTGGCCTTTTTTTAGAGTTAGACTCCCTTATCCTAATTTCTCGGGTCCTGTTTTTGAGCCCATTTGTCTACATAGCAGGTGACATAGGCATTTATACCCAATTTTGTGAGATTCTCTACAATGCTCAATTCAGGTATTCTGTTGAATGCTTTGCCCAGGTCAAGGTAGGTAGCATGCACTATTTTGCCCTTCTCCGTTGTTTGGTAACCTTTTCAAAGAAGTCCTCCAGGTTGAGTAGACATGACCTGCCCTTGACAAAACCAAACTGGGTTAGATCCAGTGTATGAAGATTTCCTATGTCATTGTTTAACATTTCCATGATAATTCTTTCCATGGCTTTGCATATGAGAGTAGTCAGGCTTATGGGTCTGTAGTTACCCCAGGTCCATAGATGGCCCACCCTTATGCAGAGGGATGACAGTTGCAGTCCTCCAGTCACTTGACATGAAGCCTGTTTGGAGGTTCCAGTTATATAGTGATTCTTTTGGTCTTGATAGGTTATGTTTCATTCTATTAAGGAGGTATCCTGAGATATTAGCAGGGCCCATTGATGCAGTCTTCTTGGCCTTGGTGAGTGCATTGAGGACCTGTTTCCTAATGATAGTTGGAGGAGTTATGGTTGAGGGTGTTTCTTGAGGGGTGCTTGTAGGGTTAGGGGTAAAATGGGGGCTAAATTTTTCAGCCAGTAGATTTGCTGTATCTTCCTGTTCAGTATAGATAGTCCCATTTATGATTAGTTTGGTACATTGTTGTGTATTGTCTTTTTGGTTGTGGACATAGCTGAATAATCCCTTGCAATTTTCTTTTGCCTAGAAGGCTATTTTTTACTTAAAATTTGGCTTCAGTAGGCTTGATTTGCCCCTTGCCCCAAGTTACGTTTTCAGACTGATGAGGGAGTTTTTATTTTGCTGGGCATTGCACTTCATAATTTTGGTCTGTTTATGTTGGGATTCCACCAAGTGGTCTTTTTTTTTTTTTTTACTTTGTCCTGTGCTTATTCTGGGTAGGTACAGCTGTCTGCATGCAGCCATTAACATGACTGGACAAGTTTTTCTTCCATATAGGCAACAGTGTTCTCATTGTTTTGGGAGGGGGGACTTGAACTTTGCTAGGGTGTGCTTAGTAGTACAAAGTTTGCCTTAGAATAATTCCTAAACATTAAAGGGTTAGCTGGCGTTCTGTGTTTTATTTTTATTTATAAGGAGGCAGCTTTATGGTTCAATATGACTTGTGAGAACATCACATGGGGGGGCACAACTTTCTCCCATGTTTTTGAGGACTTGGTTAAGGGTCTAAGCATTCCTAGTGGGTGTATGAACTAGCGGGTTCAGAGTGTTTCTGTTTACAAAGTCCAGGAATCTCTGGGCCTACATATTTGGGGTCATGTATGATTCAAAGTTTGGGGCAGTTAAAATTGTCCATGAATATGGTGTTGGGTTGAAATGAAAGTGTATCCAGTATGGTTAAGCATGTGTTATGAAATGCCTGGGTCGTTGAGGTGGACCTATAGCTTTCAAGAATATGGCATGGAACTTTATTTATGGTGATTTGGACATAGAGAAGCTCAAGCACATCATACTGTTTGAGCAATCTGAGTTGTGTTTGTCTTTGATGTAAATTGAGACACCTTTACCTGTTGTCCCTTCCTGTGCAGCTGGTCTAAATGTGTGGAAGGCATTATAGCCCTGCATTGCCAGGGTGGTCTCCACAGCTTTAAACCATGTCTCAGTAACTGCACAGATATCTACATTCTCCATGGCAAGGAATGCTTAAAGGGAATGGAGCTTCTTGTTTAGACTCCTGGCACTGAGCAGTAACATGTTTAGATTTTCTTGAGTTGGTTTGGTTTGGTTATGCCTGAAGGTTTATCAGGTTGGCATTGCCTAACAAGTCACCATGAGGATGGACAAGATTTTAGACAGTATATTCAAAAGCATAGAGGGTACAGGTTCAGAAATCTCTGGCAAAGCAGCATATGTCAGCCATATCCTTCCAGGTTGACAGATATTGTATCTCCTTCGAATGACACCAGAAGCTAAACTAATTCATCATCAGCAGCCCCCCTTTTCCCATTTTTTTCTACATGTAGTCAGAGTATCGTGTTAACTTTTGCCAACTCTGTCGATTCAGTGCCACACTTCTGCTTTCTTCAACACTCATGCCTGACTGTCGCAGATCTTCTTTCACACAATCCATCCACCTCTTTGCTGAACTTCCTTGCTTCCTCTTGCCTTCTTCCTGTCTGTCCCAAATCTTCTTCACCAGATTGTCTTCTGCTTTTCTGCATGTGTCCAAACCACCATAATCTGTTCTCTTTGATCTTTTATGTAACTGAAGCTACTTTGGCTTCTGCTCTTATGTCCTCATTTCTTCGTCTGTCCCACAGTGTGTATCCTACCACCCTTCTCAGGCACTTCATTTCTGTCACCTCTAACTTCTTCAACTGTTCTGACTTTACTGCCCAGGTTTCTGTCCCATACAGTAGTACTGGTTGTACCACTGTCTTATACACCTTACTTTTCAGCTTCTTTGGCATTCTTCTGTCATAGACTATACCTGACAGTCTATGTCAGTTGGCTGCAGCCCCTCTGATTCTAGCTTTGACCTCTTCATTCAGCCTTCCTGTCTCCTCAACCATCCCTCCCAGATACTTGAAGCTGTTTACACCTATTCCACTATCTTCTCTTCTATCTCTATTCTCAGCTTTTTCTGATTTCCTCAGTCTGCTGCCATTACCACTTTCTTATCTGTGCTTAGTTTTATCCCATGTGCCTTCAGTTTTGCATTCCATTCTCCTATCCTTTGCTGGAGTTCTAGCTCAGAGTCTGCCTGTAATGCCACATTGTCTGCATACAGCAACTTTGTTGATCTGTCCCCTCTGACCTGTTTGCTAATGTAGTCCATCACCAGCATGAACAGCAGTTGGCTCAGAGCTGAACCCTGGTGTACACTCATTCCTACTGGGAACCTCTCTGTGAGGCCGGACACTGTTCATACTTGAGTCATTAAATCCTTGTACACAGCCTGCACTAATTCTACTAATGTTTCTGGAACTTCAAACCACCACAGTACTGTCCAGATCAGCTTTCTTGGGACCTTGCCATATGCTTTATCCAAGTCTAGGAATGATCAGTTGGACTGTCTCCTCATCTTTAGCTTCTTCTCAAGTATCTGTCTCACTGCAAACATCGGGTCATTTGTGCTACATCCTAATTTGAATCCAAACCGCTCATCTCCCATCTTACTTCCACTACTCTGCATATCTGTTTATCAATCACCCTCTCCAGAACTTTCATGCAATATGATAGGAGTTTGATGCCTATGTACTGCCCACAGTTGTGGATGTCCCCTTAGATCTTGTACACTGGCATAAGTATGCTTATTCGCCAGTCATCTGGGATACACCTGTCTCTCCACACTGCTATTAGTACCCTCAGGAGCGATTTCTCACCTATCTAACCCATTATCTTTATCATATCTGCTGTGACATCATCTGAGCTTGCTGCTTTCCCTGACTTCATTTTCTTTAGTGCTGTTCTTACTTCTTCTAGAAGCTAAACTAATTATTAAAGTCAATTATCTTCTGTACATGTTGTGGCATTGTCCTTGGTGAATGGAGAATGTTGCTCAATGCTAGGATCATAACAGCCTGAGACACATAGTTTGAGAGCTCCATGATGCCTTACTTCATATAGTCCAGGGAAGTACATCTTAGTTTGTTTATACCTACATGGACTATGACTTAGTCATATTGGTAGTTGTGGTTCAGTGACCTGAGTCTGTCCATGATCTCTTAGCTGTTCAGGAAATTCCTAGCTATCCCACTGCTAACTAAAACCTATGGCTGTCTAAAACAAGGAGTGGTCTGCCTTGCATAATCTTATACCACAGTATTCCTCACAAGGAACAGTTGAAAGAAAATAAACAGAACCATGTCTCTTGCATACATCCATCAAAGTATGACTCTTTTATCATATAATGCCACTGTGTAATCAAAAGGAGTCAGTAAAATAGCTGATACAAATAGAATTGCTTCTGATGATATTTTCTTTTATATTTTGGCTCTGGAAGTCAAGTATCCTTGCAAGCAATAGAGTGGGAGGAGGGGTTGTGTTGTAGGGCTGGATTCAATAAACCCTACATGAATCGGTCACCATGTGTTCACATCACAGCATAACATGCACATTCTAGAGAACCAATCTGTATTCAGTAAGTAGCTCTACATGAAGTGTAGATCCACACAAACCAGAGAAACATCGTGGAATTCTAGTCAGTGCATAAGCAGCTGAATTATATGCAAAACAACCAATCCAAGTTGGCGGAGCTATTCAGCAAGCTATAAAGGAATAGTGTATGTGCCATGTAGCCATTTGCCCTGTACTCCAAAAATCTTTTAGAATACAGTCACAGAGACTGCACAGGGAAGAAAGAATGTTAGGGGCTGCTGCTGCCCTTCTGTGGTTGCTGATGATAAACCTTGAGAAAGGAGGAAGAGGGTATTTAGACCCCATTTTACTTTTCGTGGTCTATATGAAGTGGAAATAGTAGAGCACTACAGGGTGGATAGAGACACACTCAAAGATCTCTGCAACCTCTGTTGTCCTTACTTGAGACCAAATGCAAACTGAGGCAAACTCATACTGGTGGAGACCAAGGTATGTGTTTCACTTTGAATTGAAATGAGACATAATTTAAAGCTGTGGAGACCACCCTGGCAATGCAGGGCTATAATGCCTTCCACACATTTAGTCCAGCTGCACAGGAAGTGACAAAAGGTGAAGGTGTCTCAATTTACATCAAAAACAAACACAACTCAAGGTTGCTCAAACCTTTCAGAGACCTACAGAAGACATTCTGGGGGTGTCACAGGCATCAACATCTAGGACTGTACACCAATTCCTAAATGCTATGCTACAGCATCTCAGTGACTATATATATATATATATTTCCTCCATACCCCTGAGGACAGAGCTAGAACTATGGAAGAGTTGTACCCTGTAGCACACTTCCCTGAAGTCCTGGGTGCAATAGACTGCACCCACATTGAGATCAAAGCACCACCTGAGGAACTGGGAAGGGTCTATATCAACAGAAAGGGGGTCCACTCCCTTAACTTCCAGGTCATGTGTAATTCTCAGGGAATCATCCTGAATATGTCCCCTGGGAACCCCAGCAGTTACCATGACTCCCATATCTGGCAAACCTCACATCCCTACCAGAGGTTTTCCAGGGGTGATGTCCCACAAGGCCATTTAATGGATGATGCAGGATATGCTTTGGAACCATGGCTGATGATGCCCATCAGAAATGTACAGACACTCACGGAAGAATGCTATGGAGAGACACATGCTCAAACAAGAAACATTTGGGCTGCTCAAGTCATGATTTCAGTACCTAGATACATTCTGGGATCAGGGGTATGATCCCAGTACTTGTGCTGAAATTATTATAATCTGTGCAGTCCTACACAAAATCATCCTACAAAAACAGCTGGAGCAGGAACATCAAGGGGTAGGAACACATATTCCACCACCACTGCCAGGGTCACCATATCCACATACAGGTGATGAATCAGAGGAGCCCCAGCTGCTGTGGGTGTAGGTAGACATAGATGTGCAAAATATATCCTTTTCCTGGCCAAGAGGCAATGGATAGCATGCATGCTGACCACCTAACGGGTGCACCTTTCATCCTATGCACATACATAGAGTACAACCAATGCCAGGCAATGCTCACAACCTTTACCTCCCCATGTATTGGCTTTATATTGCTAACATCAGTCAGAGTCAGCCCCAAATGACAACATTTGTATCCAAAGGACAGTCAATATAAGTGTAGAAACTGTACTAGAAAAATTAATGTGTAAGAACATGAATGAATGGCATATACTTGCATAACTGGTATTTGTAAATGTAGCTAAGTAGAATGTGTGTGAGTTATCCAGTAATGTCATCAATAAGACAACTGACATCTGTAATATATACTTATGCAGTATACCAAATAACCTGCCCCATGTAACTGAAATACCCACTATAGAAAAACAGTGCAAAATGTCTATCTGTACATTCTCACAAGTGAAGCAATAAGCATGATTGAAAACGGTCTCCTCTCCTTCAAGTACTCTACCTATGTGATTACCTTTCAGTGTAGATTCAGTCCTCTGAGTAATATGAAAATGCAAATGAGGTGTGAACATATTAGAATTGCTGAATACCAAACTGTTGACTTTGTGTAGCAGATGTAAACATAGTGTAGCTTGTTCATCATTGTTAGGTGCTAATGGCTTGGAACTGTGAATAATTACTGAGACTGAAGCAAAACAGTACTGCACAGACACACTTCCCTGAAGTGGGTGTGTCAGTGAGGATACAGTTACAAAGAGTAGAACAAACTGCAGTCAGCTTTTAAACAAAACATGGATGCATAAATAATTGCCTAGACTAGCCAATTTCCCTCAAAGATGAGAGTCAAACCCTGTAACTTGTATCTAGGAGGTAAATACATTAACCATTATACTACTCCTTTGGCGTAATAGCACTGTCAGGTATTTGTTTATCACACCTTGAAAGAAAAAAATGAGAGAACATACATTAGAGACTGCATGTGTGATAGCAAACCAGAGATAAGGGAAGGAATTCCAGAAAGCAAAGAGAAGACAAATATACTCATAAATAACGTGTGATCACTCATTCCACTAAATGTTATGTACATGTTTACAATCAAATGAGAATGTCCAACTGTATGAACTGCTTAATACTGGATATGAAATGTTAATTGCTTGTATGCACATCATGCGATTGCTTTTGTAAAGCTGTGCCTGTGGCAAAGAGAGATAATCCACTATAACTGTGTCGAGTAAGTGCACTAGTCTGATGGTTTAATCCAGAGCTGTCTAATTGTTTAACCTTTGTTTCTCTTTTTCTTATTTTGTTTATTTTATTTATTTATTTATTTGTTTATTTATTTATTTATTTATTTTGCCTTTACCATGTGCACAGTGCATGGCATGATGCAATCATGGTTGGCAGCACAAGGAAAAAAGTGAAAAATTAATTTCATTTGTGTTATAGAGTGCAAACACCCTTAGCGGTCAGCAGTAAGGATGGTAGTGACTTCAGAAATTCCATCTGTCACCTGACTGTCTCTATGGTACAAGGTGATACTGTGAGCTACAAAAGAGACAACACAGATAAATGAGGGTTTGAGTCCCACAGTAAATATTTTTAGTGAGAAGGGTCATAATGAATACTTACACAGCTAATATGTGTTCATTATTGCCTTTTCCATTTGTGTGTTGCTATTGTATTGAGACCCACTATTGCCATCTGGTTACATGTTCCTTCCATAACAGCTGTAGTAATATGCCACATGACGACTGGGCACATGGTATGATGCTATGTTTATTGCTGCCTTACAAAGGCATGTATTCTGATAGTTGGGTATATCCATATTCTATACAATTCTCATTCAGCCATTACAGTGACAGCTGCAGTATGGCACAGGTGTGCACTTGTATACCTAACATCTGGAAACGTTATCTGACATACAACAATATTATGTCATAGTGATTACTATGCATAAGGATTATACAGGTGTTCCCCAGCAGCATTAAGTGACTGTCAGCATTTGTGTCACTAACTTTTCTGCATTAGCCACATCCACCTCATTTGTAATGTGCCCACATATGGTGTCAGGGCCCTCACCCACACATTTCCACTTATAAACATACAAACTGTGATGCCCATGCACTGGCCCAGTAATAAAGGAGCCTCAATCTTCACCATTAACACCAGTGAGGGATGTGCACATTAGGAGGATGACAAGTATACACACACAATAAAGTACAATTTCCCTTAATAGCACATAGAGATCACAGTCAGTCTGGGGCTGGTTCTCTCTCTCTCTCTCTCTCTCTTTCTAGATCACTAATAAGACTCCCCACTGGCACAGCTTTAGAGTGGAGTCCTTAGTCAGGGTTCCAGGTCAAGTCCTCCCAGCACTCTGTCTAAACAGTGCTTCATGTCTCTTTCCAAGTAGCTGACAAATACACAAACACACACACACACACACACACACACACACACACACACACACACACACACACACACACACACACACTTTGAGATTTGATTTATACACAAACACACACCAGGGGAAGGCTCGCACAGGTTTACTATGTATGCCCCCTTCTGCCCAGACCATAAGGTAGTTAGCACTGCCACCAAAACCCCTACTTATCAGCTACTATAAGGTCCTTCCCAAAGGGTGACCAATTCCATTGTGTAATGTTACTGTTATCCAGATGGTAAGTGTGACCAAACTTTTAAGGCTATTCTAGAGTGGCTTATACAGTATCACCAAATACATGTGCTAAGAGCTTAAATATCTCTACACAAAATCAGCAACCATTAATGGGTTTAAATATATTTAATAATAAATGCTAAAAGCACAACGCAATGCTCTTTAACTCAGCACAGTGACAATAGTGTTCACAGTCACAGGAAATACTTTAAAATAACATAGTAAGACAGTCTCACATCAATATAGAAAACATCTACACTAATGTTGCTATATTCCTATCTATCTCTAAGAGAGATACTAAGATCTAAGTCTTACATACAGAGAAAAGAAAGTGCTAGTGAGAGGCTGTTTACAGGGCCAGAACAAGATACAGATTTCACTCTTTCTCTCTGAGATAGTTTTTAAGTTAATAATACACATTACTGCTGGGTTAGCTAGATGACATCACTATTTGACACTTACATCTAGTTCCCAGGCTAAACAAATACCAACAGAATGTAACATGTCTCTGTGAAAAATACTTTTCTCTTAGAAGCTGACAATTCTCTCCTAGAAGCTTGCCAGAAACTGGAAGTCGTAAAACAATTACCTTGGAAACCTGTAATTACCTCTGTTCCAAACAATAGAAATACTTTCCAGCTGCAAACATTCTGTCTTCTAGTTCTGGTAAACACACTTGTAAAATCCTTTATTTATTTTTTCAGAGTTTGCAAGTTAACCCTGTATATTCCAACTTTTACTATGAAACCATACATTTGCATTGGCATATAATTTATACACATTTCTGCTCTTTTCCAGCAGGGTGCACTGTGGTTACAATCTTGAAACTCAATACAGAACGTATAGTTTTCTTACATTTTTTTAGGCAGGTATACAAATCATATTACTATTCACAAATTATATATAATTATTTACAAAATTCTACCTAGCTGGGCTGGTAGTGTCACATTTCTCCCCCCAATGAGAACTCAAGCTAGTTTTTCAAGTGTCCCTTGAGAAACATTGATTGAGAGGTTTGAGCCTATTCCAGCTGCCTTGGCATTGCTGACCCCAGTACCATGCTGCACTGTCCCATCATATGCCTGGAACCCTAAGCTCCACCACAGTAATTTGGGATTTTCCTGGCTGGATCCCTGTTGCCATAGAGCCCCCTCAGACTCCTCCTGCTTTGTACTGCAAATACACAGCACAAGAGCCTTCCTATCATGGTAAGGTTTCATCATGTTAACATAGTACAATTTGTGCCCCTGCCTCCTGCCTAGCAGTTCTACCATGTAGTTAACATCACTGACCTTCCTTACCACTTTGTAGGGTTCTTCCCAAGCTACCTGCAGCTTGTTGTGTCTGACAGGAACAAGAACCATTACCTGCTGCCCTACAGCATACTCTCTAGCCCGAGCATTCCTGTCATACTAGACCTTTTTCTTCAGTTGGGCTTCTGCCAGGTTCTCCTGGGCCAAGCCCATGAGTTCCCTGAGCTTTGTCCTGAGGTTTAGGACATATGTCACAACAGATTCCTTGTGGGACTCACACTCTCCCTCCCACTCATTTTGAATTAAATCTAGAGGCTGTCTCACCCTATGTCCATACAACAACTCAAAGGGTGAAAAACCTGGGGATTCCTGGGGAACCTCTCTGTAAGCAAAAAACAGATGGAGAAAATATTTGTCCCACTCGCTCTTAGACTGGTCTGCAAATGCCCGTAGCATGGACTTGAGTGTAGAGTTTAACCTCTCAACAAGACCATTAGTCTGGGGATGATAGGGGGTGGTCTTTAGGTGTTTCACCCCACAGTACTTCCACAGACAAGCCAGCAGATCTGACATGAAATTGACACCGCTGTCAGTCAGTATTTCTTTTGGGAAACCTACCCTGCTGAAAATCTCTAACAAAGCATTTGCCACCTGTTCCACCTCAATGAAGGACAAAGCCACTGCCTCAAGGTATCTTGTAGCATAATCTACTACCACTAGGATATACTTTTTCCCTGTGGAACTTGGGGTACTCAGAGGCCCCACAATATCCATAGCTACCCTCTGAAATGGCTCCTCAATCACAGGCAAAGGCATGAAAGGATCTTTCACCTTGTCTCCTGCCTTGCCTACCTTTTGGCACTGCTCACAGGTCCTGCAGTACCATGTTACATCTCTGGAAATTCCAGGCCAATAGATGTTCTGCATAATATGTCTCTGTATTTTTTATGCCCATATGACATGCAAAGGGAATATCATGGGCTATGGCTAGAAGTGCCAGATGATAGGCACTGGGCACTACTAACTGTGCCTCCCTCAGGGGTCCACTGTCTAGACAAAAACCCTTTGTTCCAGTACATAGATTCTCCCATCCCTTGGGGATCAGGTGCCTCACTAACTACCTGCCTCAGGCCTTGCAATGTAGGGTCTGAGAGCTGAGCATGTCTCAACTCTCTGCTTGTAACCCTTCCCAGCTCCCCTTCCACAGGACGTTTGGCATCCTCTGACAGCGGTGCCTCACTGTCAGCCTGGGTACTACTACTTATCTCTGTCCTTGCAGCCACTATGTCCAAGGGACCATTAGTACCAACAAGCAGCTGTGGCTCACCTTTAGTCTCACTGATACAGGGTAGCTTCCTCTCTAAAGTAACCACCTCACCAGTCCTGGCTGCAAGTGTGCAGTCTGTCTGGATCTCCCCCAGGCTACCAGACCCACATGCTTGTCTCCAAGCCTGACTGCCTGTAACTACATGAGCACACAGTACTGCATTATCAAAATCATCCCTTATCAGGACATCTGCAGGGATATCCTCAAACACACCTACTTGCTGGCTTCCTTTTCCACCCTCCCAGTCAAGGTGAACCCTAACCAAAGGCATTTGGAATGGGGTCCCTCCTAAAGCTCTGACTGGAGTAGACTGCCCAGGCAAGTAGTGCTCCTCTGTAATGATTGCAAGCTTTACAATGGTTATGTCAGAGGTTGTGTCTCTCTTTGCAATGGTCTCTTTGTCATTCACTAAGATAGAATTTAACCTGTTGTGGTAGTTTGGTACCCTTGTTGTCTCGAGACAACCTACTGTTGGCATTTTGTCATTCCCACTTACTGGCTTCCTCACCTTTTGTTCCCCACCTTGCCTCTGTGGACATCTATATGCTACATGGCCCCACTGGTTGCATTTAAAACATTTAACCCTAGGTCCTGGATGTGTACCTGGACTAGTGGCTTCCCCTGCTACTGTTATATTCTGTTGGGGCAGTCTTGGCTGCTCACCATGGTTTCCCTTAGACCCATGAGCAGCACTGGGTGCCCCTTTTCTGTGCAGTGATGCCCTGCTTGCGAGGTGTAGGTCTTCCTTCTTCCTCAACTCATCTGCAGTAGAGCATTGTCTACCAGCTAACCAGATCCTCATGTCTTCAGGCAAAGTGCTAAGGGCTTGTTCCCTCACCGAAACATCCACCAGCCCTACAAAAATGGTGATGTGACATCCACTCACCCACCTATGAAAATAAGTGCTTAGTTCAGCAACATATTCACACACATTTTTATTTGCCTTGCATCTATGCTCACAAAACTTTTTCCTATAAGCTTCAGGTTTTAGCTTAAAATTCTAGAAAACAGTTCTTTACAACACTGTAAATTAAAAAGTCATTATCAGACAGTTTGGATAGAACATTTACAGCTTTACCATGGAATAAAGGGGTCAGGAACCGTACCCAGATACCTTGGTCAACACTATACCATTTACATACCCTCTCAAACATATGAATGAAGCTATCAAAATTATCCCCCTCTATAAACTATGGAAGAAATTTACTGACCTTTGTTGCTTCTGGGGTTTGGTTACTCCCTTCCACATTACATCAATGACTCTGGAGAAGAGTCAGCATCTTCTTTCTATGTTGCCTCTGCCTCTCCTTCTCCTCAGCTTCCAGGTGTAGCAGTTTCTCATCCTCCTCAGTTTCTAAATGCCTCAGTCTCTCTGCTGCTTCCATTTCCAAATGCCTGGCCTCCAACTCAAGTCTCTTTAACTCCAGATGGATTTTTAAGGCCTCTGTAAAAAGGTTGAGCTGTCCATTCCCTGAGAGTTGTACATCTCCACGGCCAGTCTGATCATCCCTCTGGTTGCTATTCTCTGATGCAGCTGTGACCAAAGCTGCAATCATGTCTGCTTTAGTCAGGTTTCCATGCACCAGTCCTTTAGCCTGGCACATCTCAGCCAACTGGCTCCTTGTCATCTTGCCATACTCCTCTGCTGACATGCTTGCCTGCTCTCCCTGACTAACTAAGCTAACAAAAGAAATAAAACAATTGTGATATGAACTATGAATGTTCACTGTGTGGCTGATATAGAATACAATAACACCTTTAGTGATCACTGTACACAAGCTACAGGGATTCACTATCCACACCACTACAAGCCAATTAATATGTGATGTGGCTAACTCACCACTATCAACCAATTAATATTTGATGTGGATATCCCACCTCTGCCAAACAATTAATATGTGATGCCCTTGCACTGGCCCAGTAATCAAGGAGCCTCAATCCTCACCACTAACACCAGTGAGGGATGTGCACATTGGGAGGATGACAAGTACAAACACAGTAAAGTACAATTTCCCTTAATGACATGGTTGCTCTCTCTCTCTGTCCAAATCCCCAGTAAGACTCTCTACTGGCACAGCTATAGAGTGGAGTCCTTAGCCAGGGTTCCAAGCCAAGTCCTTCCAGCACTTTCTCTGTCTAACCAGTGCTTCATGTCCCTGTCCAAGTGGCTCACACACACACACACACACACACACACACACACACACACACACACACACACACACACACACACACACACACACACACACACACACACACACACACACACACACACACACACACACACACACTTTGTGATCTGATTTATACACAAACTCACTCTTGGGGAAAGCTGGCACAGGTTTACTAGCTATGCCCCCTGCCACCAGAATCCCTACTTATCAGCTACTGTAATGCCCTTCCCAAAGGGTGACCATTTCCACTGCATAATGTTACTGTTATGCAAATAGTAAGTGTAACCAAACTTTTAAGGCTATTCTAGAGTGGTCTATACAGTATCAGCAAATACATGTGCAAGTATGCTAAGAGCTTAAACATTTCTACACAAAATCAGCCACCATTAATAGGTTTAATATATTTAATAATAAATAATAAAAGCACAAGACAACACTCGACAACACTCTTTAACTCAGCACAGTGACAATAAAGTTCACAGTCACAGGAAATACTTTAAAATAACATAGTAGGACAGTCTCATATAAATATAGAAAACATCTACACTAATCTTGCTATATTTCTATCTATCTGTAAGAGAGATACTAAGATCTAAGTCTTACTTGCAGAGCAAAGCAACTGCTGGTGAGAGGCTGTTTACAGGCCAAAACAAGATACAAAATGCACTCTTTCTCTCTGACATAGTTCTTAAGTTAATAATACACATTACTGCTGGGTTAGCTAGATGACATCACTATTTGACACTTGCATCTAGTTCCCAAGCTAAACAGATACCAACAGAATTTAACATGTCTTTGTGAAAAATACTTATCTCTTAGAGGCTGACAATTCTCTCTTAGAAGCTTGTCAGAAACTGGAAGTCGTAAAACAATTACCTTGGAAACCTTGAATTACCTCTGTTTCAAACAATAGAAAGAATTTCTGGCTGCAGACACTCTGTTTTCTAGTTCTGGGTAAACACACTCGTAAAATTCTTTATTTATTTTCTCAGAGTTTGCAAGTTAACTCTGCATATTCCAACTTTTACTATGAAACCATACATTTGCATTGGCATATAATTTATGCACATTTCTGCTCTTTTCCAGCAGGGCGGGCTGTGGTTACAATCCTGAAGCTCAGTACAGAACATATAGCTGTCTTACATTTTTAAGGCAAGCATACACATCATATTACTATTCACAAATGACATAGATTTATTTACAAAACTCTATCTAGCTGGACTGGCAGTGTCACACAGACATATGATGCACAACTGATGTAATGACGTGAAATGGGTAGAGTTGTACGACTGTGTTAACAGTTCCTTTGTGTCACATGTAGTTCATACCCAAAGTTTTATCTGGAGGAGATGTACAGCGTGAAGTACAGTTGTAGCATAGGTACAGCTGTGGTGTGACTGTAGTGCATCATGGACATACCACTACATCACATCAGTATTACCATTTGATAGTTTGTTTGAACACATATGGACGTATGTTAGGATTTCATGGCAGTATAATATTTTCACTGGCAATATCAGGGGGACAGTGATCATGTGGCACATGTGTTGAGGTCTCACATGTACTTACAGATTGTGCTTCATGTATTGTTTGGTACATGTACAATATCACAGTGACAGCTTCCTCGACCAGTGACACTAGACTTTGCATTGCTGTAATATCTGTGCACATGGGTTAGCTGATGCATTGCCATCAGTCTCACATATTGCTGTACCATTCATTATAATAGACCATTTCTTAATTCACACATCATTTGCAGATACTTTAGACAATATCCATTGCTATTACATGTGGCAGAAGTATGCAATGCCCAGCTGTGTAGAGAATCCACTCATAAGAGTGTAGTGTTTGTATGTATTGTTAACCATATGGCCGATATCTACATCAGGCAGGGATGCTTTATTCAAGTGCATCACATTTGGCACAGTGAGCTCCCACACATCTGGTGGGTCATACAGAAATATTTTCTGGGATGCATACCCATTAAGATTTGACAGTACAAACTTCCCTTCAAGGTGCTCTACTAGATGTATGTGTGATATGTCTTTTTGGATTGCACCCAGTAAATACACAGCTCAATGACAACATTAATGACATGGGTTTGATTCTTGCTGGGGGGAATTGTGGCTTATGTGTTACACAAACCTTTCAACTGGCCAGGATCAACCCTGATTTTAACTCCAGGTTTAACACTGTCTCTCTTAACCCCTCCAAAAAGTGGTCACTTTTGGGGAAGTAGTGGTGAATTCCCCATATAAAACACTGACAATCATTACAGTTGTACACATCTTTTACTGCAGACCATGTATAATAAGTTACAGTCACATATTCTGTCAGTGACGCAGGTTAATGGTCATAATATTTTAAAAGTGTCCATGACTGTGCCTGTTTCTTACTACATTTGTCCAGCAGTCTGTTGCTTTGTGTCCTAGATTGGCAGAGAGCTGTGGTGACATGTCCGTCATATTCAAGCAAGTCATTTTGCAGATATTCAGAGTATGCCTATACCCCTATTGTATATATCATCCGTGCCAAATGTCCTCACCATTGAGCTTGTTAGTGATGTTTATATCACAGCCATTCACCTCCACTGACATGTGACTGTCACGTATATACTGGCCTCAAACAGATACCCTACACAGACCGACTCAAAAAACTCCAGCTTTACTCCATCGCATATCGCCTAGTCAGAGGTGATCTCTGCCTAACATACAAAGCTATGTCAAACCCAGAGCTGTTGGACATGCTCCACTTAAAGAAATCCCAATCCCTCTGAGCTACATGCTCTAGGGACCTGAACCTTGTCACCACAATAAACAGAACATGCTGGAGGGATAGATTCCTGTCCCAGAGGCTTCCCATACTCTGGAACAAACTACCTATCTATATCAAACAAAGCTCCTCATTAGCACTCTTCAAGAAAAATCTTGATGATTGGATGGGAAATAGGAAATTCACCCCGGGGACCACTTCTGTGGTTCTGCTTGACAGGGGCACAGGAAAATAATTTTCTTGGGTGGCAAAAGCCACGGTACCTTTTTGGCTAAGCTTGTATAGGCCCTAGGGCCAATAGCCTAGTACCTACCTATGAACCTATATACTATTATGTGTGTTTATATCATAATATACTTGCTCAGGAGGTGTAAACAACAGTACATATTGTGCTATCTACATATGTGCATAATATTATGCTACTGACTTGTCTTGGAAGTGTACATACCTTTACATATCCTATCATGCGTACACTGCCATATTTACCATGTCCTCTTCGTCTTTCTTCATTCCTATCATTCATGTCTGTGCACATTCTCATCAGCACACTTTCCCTGCCTACTGTACCTTTCCTTGTATGCCATTTACTCTTCCCCTCCATTATTTCATTCTGCAAATAATTGTTGTAGTGTACCGTGCACTCAGTACACTTTTCCTTACTGCGTTATTACTGCTGTTATTTCAGTATTTTCACTCCTGGTAGTCGTGGCTGTCCACGTGATCTTGCAGAGCAGGTTTACTCAGAGGCTTGAATGCTTCTTGTTTCATTGCTCATGTTGCTCTGCATGGCTTCCTGGCCAGCAACACTGTTACAGGCCAAAAACCCTTGCTTGTATTCATGTACGTGCGATGAGCAGCATGAATATGTGATTAGCGCTGCAGCTCATCGCTCTAACATGTAAACTCCGTGTAGGTTTCATGCGAAGCCTACACAGAGTTTATTGAATCCCTGGGGTAGTATCTTTAAAAATAAAGCAGTTGTTTTATTATCCATTCCTTTGCTTGTTTATCTACAATGGATTCAGCATCTGCATTGCATTTTCCTGACAAAATAACTATTAAACTTATGCTTATGAAAGAGCATACCACATTTAGCAGAATCCCTAATACAATGCTAAACTCATGAATTTACTGAGAAGGGAATGTGATATTTGAGCTGCCAGTCAAAACATTTCAGGATTATCTGAGAGTGTACCACCTACAGAATTTTGATAGTGTAACAAGCATTTTGTTGTGCCAGTTTTACCTTTCAAATATTGACTTCCTGTGGAAAAAAAAATGAATACTTTTCTTTATATTGCAGATGACCTGCAAAAAACAGTGGCTACTGTTTCTCAGAGGAATGTATTGATTTTCTTTGTTGCTTCAGTATTCTGGACTAAAATCAAATGTGGTTTATTCATTTAAGAGATGATTGTACAAGCCCTCCTTTTACTCCCCACCGCCACCCAAAAAAGAAACAAGATAATTAAAACTCATTATATGGCAGAAAATGATTTTTGAAGTCACTGCTCTTTTTCCACAGATGTAAGCACAGTCATAACTCTGTTTACAATGGCATACTAAGTTCTAACAATAAGACAAAACAAAATAGAAAAAGTAGCAAAAATAAATAATATGAACGAACAGACATACAGCCAGGGTCAGATAAACATCAGATAATTTTAATCAAAAAGAAAAAGTGCTGTAACTTAAAACAGATGTATAGAAGTATAAATTCTAGAGTTGAATGTTGTTTCTCTTTGTGGCATGTAATCACAATGACTGTTGCTACATGGCTAGGTAGATACTGTGCACTGAATACTGATTTGTACAACTCAGCAGTTAATTCATATCACTTTTGATGAGTGACATTGCCACGTACCAAGTGCATGATCCAGCTGAGAGCACAGGTCCTCCTTTAGTGTAACTCGTCTTCAGACATGCCCAACATATTGCATTATCTCACATTTCATCCACAAAGTCATACTCCAGAGGGCACTGTAAACATTCCATGACTCCGTCTGCTGATTCAAACAGCAGATAAGAAATTCCATTGCTTGTTCCACTATGACTACATTTCAAAAGTACCATTGTGTGCAAAGGATACCTTTCAATTCATAGACATTTTTTATGTTACAGAAATAATCCATGTCTGTCTGTTTAAGAGCAAATGTCAAATTAGTAAGCACTGTACCTGGTAGAAGCTGTACAAAGTTTTGTCACAAAGAATTTCCTGTTTCAAAAACTTATGCAGTTTGCCAGGTGATCAATATAACTGTGCAAGCACACACACACACAAACACACACACACGCACACACACGCACACACACACACACACACACACACACACACACACACACACACACACACACACACACACACACACACACAAAGTAATCATATGAAAATCTTTGGAAGCTAAGAAGCAGAATTTTATGATGGCAGATAAGAGCAATCTACTCTCCCTGCTCTACACCTCTCAGAACTGCTGTATAACCACTTTGTTAAGCAACAACTTAAATTTCCTTCCTCCTTAAAATCAGGTTATGTCCATCTTAATTCCAGTCATTATTTGACCTCAAAAAGTTCTTCAGATCATTAAAATCAGTTTATGTCTATCTTAGCCATTCCTGATTTCAAGCATTGTTTATCTGAGAACAAAACCTTAGTGAGAAAGCTGTTGCAAACATGCAAACATCCATTGTCACCTCTATAATAAGTAAATAAATAAAACCTTTTTCACATTTCTGGAGTGCTCTGAACTTTCATACAAGTATCTATTTTATGTACCCTTTATCATTCAACACAGGGTCATGACAGTAATAACTCCTATTTCATGCCCACACATACAATCACAGCCATACTTAGGGACAACTTAGCATCACATGTCATTGAAGCAGCAAGTCTGAAATAGAAGTGAACACAGAGGGAGCATGAAACACCATTCATGAGAGAATTAAACAGGAGTACCATTTGTTAAAGGCAATAATGTTAACAACCATGTCAATATGCTGCACACTAGAAAATTGTAACCTATTCTTCCCATGCATTGCATTTTTTCCATCCGCATATGATGCCCCTTGGACTCCGTTAATTCCCTTGAGGTAATTCAGTTTTCTGTTATGTGGTTCCTTATCCAGCTTTTCTTTAAATATATTTCCCACACATCTGTATGTTCAGTTTGAAAGAACCCAAGACTGATTATGCATTTATGGAACCAAAGTTTTGGTGTGGTACTGTCTATAGGAGCTGGAGAAAATGTAGTTATGGGAAGGAGTTACAATAATGTAGGCATTGTTCAAGTAACAGAATAATGAGACAGGTCATCTAATTCACTTAGATTTTGTTCAAAATTATGACAGTGCTGTTTTGTTGACAGTGAATTTGTTGACACTTGATTGTGGACTCCATGGCTGTTCATAAAGGTTATTCATAAAAAAGCACAGTTTTCAACCATTTTTCTATCAAAAGGCAAGCCAGGCTTTATTTGTTATACTCCAAAAGTTAGTTTAACAGACTCTAAGGTCATTGCACTTCTCAGGAAGTGTGAACCTTGAGTGGAGTCACATCACTTCATCACGGAAACCATTGGTCACTTTTTTATAAGCTGCTCTGTGGATGCCATCATGGCATCATCATCAGTTTTTTAATGACTGTGCAGGTCAGTGAATGCATTTTGTTGACTTGTACCATCCTTTCTTATGATAGACCCATACCGCTCAACCTCTTAGCTTAAGAAATCTGGACAAAGCCAAAACTAATGGGGCAAAAGGCCCAAAATAAGGGACAGACTTTAAATATTGCCATTATAAACTTAGACCATCGCTAGAATAACAGGTTGTGCATTTTCTGAAGGATATGAAGTCTGAAACTCAAATTTTATGAGGAACAGACCAAAAATAGGAGGCAAAAATGTGCACATTCTGTGAATTCTAAACAGTTGAAAGGTATGGACTTGGAGTTAGTGTAGCAAAGAGGGTCGGGGCAGTGCCCTGCATTGCATTCTGTGTATAACTATACCATGTTGAGGATTATGTGATCCTCTTTCTACCATTCAGATTTTCAGAAATTGCAGCTGACTCTGGATGTTAATACTGAATAACTCCCACATCAGTCATGATGCATATCTCCTAGTGATTGTAATGCCTCAAAATAAATATTTAAACACTTTACCAGAAAAAGCCAAAAATACCCTGAAATTACAACTGACCTAGGAACTTATTGTGGCATTAAATACCTAATCTCTCAAGACAGAAACATGGTAAGACTGAAAAAAAATCCACATGCAGTTTCTAAAACAAATCTTACATAATGTTAATGCAAGGGCAGTGATCTCCATAACAGTAAATAATTACTGTACAAAACATACTACAGACTAGTAGCAGAAGTCAAAGAAGCATTGTGCAAAATCATAGTAGCACTCTGCTGAAAGCATGAAGAATGCATGCTTGTAGCACACAATGGGTAAAAAAAACATATTTCTCTTTAGTACGACGCTAAAGATAATGGGCCCCAGTCATCAAGCTTGAGTACACTGTACTGTCACTATCATTATGATGTTGCAGTAATGTAAAATATGAACACGTGCATGCAAAGTACTCCAGCAGTCTTCCATGACATAACAGTAATATTGGAGTATTGCAGGAATTTATAGGTTCAGAGGTTCATAGGTTATGACCACTGGGGTCTTTATAAGCCTAGGCATGCATCTCAGTTATTTCCCTCATGTTTATGAGCCTTAGAGTTTATTTTAAGGGCTATATATAACTATGACAAGATTTACAGTCTGCCTCTGTCCATTAGAGACATAGGTTTTAGACTTGGGTGCATTTCCAGTTTCCCATTCACTGGTCCAGGTTTCTCTTGAAAAGGGTTATGGAAGAGTTCTGCTTTACATGGATGGGAAGCTTATTCCAGCAAATAGGGACTCTCTGAGACACATACTTGTCTCTCCAACATGTCCTATTTACTATCTCTTGGTGAGTATTTGGTCACTCAAACTTTAACCTCAAGATCAAGCCTGGCCAGCTATGAGTACATTTCTGTATGACTTTCACAGGTATTATAGTTATAGTAACTCATATTCTTTGGTAAAGGAAGTTCAAGTTAGCAAACTCTGTTTGCAGAGTTACAATGTTAGTGATCTGTCTGTCAGTGAAGAGCTGTCAGAGGTGAGAATTTCAGTGATGACACTAATCATGAATGTTGTATGTCTAAACAGGTAATTTTGTACATTTTGTACTCGAGCCTAGCATCACATTAAAATGCCTTACAGTGTTTAAGGTTTTTGGAAATGGTACATGATAATGTCACATCTCCTTACATTGTAATATTTAACAAATTTTACTAGCTTGAACTTTAAAGAACAACCAGCATTTGTTTGGGTTACCGCATAATTAGCAGCTGATTTTCTCCTCAGATAAGTTGCTAAGGACGCTCTCAGCAGTAGGATTCATATCTCATAGTTTAGTGATTCATTTTCATGTAATCTGACCATCAAGAAACGCTGTCTCCCTCAAATTAATGTTGTAAACATTCTTACCAACTCAGCTGTATATTAGATTTTTAAGTTGTGTTATGTTTCCAGATGTCCTTATAGAATAAGATAGTTTGTTCCAGAGACATTGAATAACTTGAGTAATCTAGTGATCACATCTATTTGTCTCATTCATGTTCATCGTAAAGGTCGTGTTGTGTATTTCTACTGCATTTACTATGTACATATGGTATATCTCCACATTTGACAACTTATGTTTTGCAAATGAATATACTTGTCTAATTTTTATTTCTACTCCAATTACACCTCCCCTGGATTGAGGCTGATACTGCTCATTTATGATCACTGCTTCAACCTTGTTAACAGATGCTTAATAAATGATTATATGCCTACATGTCTTAGAATTAGTATACTGTATATTTGAAAGCTAAAAAACAGCCCTTAGAGCTTTGCCATTGTAAGTCTTGTATGCTAATATAAACCTGTCTAGGATATGTCTGTACTGAAAAATAAGTAGGTTAAGCTTTTCCTGTCCCTGATGATATTTCAAATGTCTAATGTTGTGAATAGGTTTATTAAATGTAGTATACACTGAAACAAGAATTGTACATTCCAGAACTGGTGTCTTGCATGATTTTGCCACGTTACCCAGATAATATGAGGCAGTAATTTTAAGCAATAACCCTCCTTGCCTCACTGCCTTATTTTTAAGTTCTGTAATATGATTACTAGATTAAAAAGTGGAAGAGATTGTAGTTCCTAGATCTTTATACTCTTTTACTTCCTCTAAGACAGCATTATTTAGCATAACCTGTCTTGAAAGTAACTGTTTCAGGAAAGCATTAGTTTGTAGTTTTCTGCCATAAAGTTCAATCCTAATTAAGTTGCCCAAGAAGTCATATCCAATAGTAATTGTTCAAAGTGGTGATAGATACATCTGATCTTAGTACAATGGGGAGAATTCAGTAAAGTCTACATAGAGTGATTGTCCATGTAGGTATACTGGCACGACCCCCAACATGGTAACCGGCCACCGAGCGATCCAATAAACAGAGTAGAGGAGTGTGCACATGTGTGCGGATATGGAAGTGGCTGTGGAATGCAAATCACCACATAAGCTGGTGAAATCCATGCAAATGAGGATGATTTGCAATCCAGTAAGCAGAAAGGCACCCATGTAGGTGCTATGTTGGTGTCAGAAATGTACACGGAAAAAAAAATGTACCAAAATGTAAATTTTAAATGGGGGCTGTAAAAGCCCAAAAAGAAGGTTGAAAATTGCACTGTAGGCATGAAAATGGCCAAAGCTATGTCCAGTCAGTCCAAAAAGCAATGCAAATCAGTAAAAAATTATAATTTTTTAATACATATATTAGGTTTGCGCAGTGGGCAGCAATGCACAAACATGCCATTATGAAAAAAAATAATTAAAATGCTGAAAAAATGAAAATAAGACATTTGCAAAAATAATGCATTATAGTGCCCTACATGCAGAGTATACAATGGCAGATTTCAGTGGTTACTAAGGAGGCAGGCGGCAGGCCCTGCAGTAGTGAAGTATTTAGGGTATATAAAAGTAGCTGTATGCAAATGAGCTGGGGTTACTGAATAGCAAAAAGGGCTACTGTGTCTGCAGATGCAACCCATGTAGGACCAGAATTGTGTTGTTAGATCAGGGAGCTGACATCAAAAGGGGGCGTGTCATGGTGTGTTTAAGCAGACTGGAGCTTAGCGGCACCTGTTTGTGCTCAGCTAAGCACAGGTAAGCAGGAGGGTGTTCCAGTGCTGCTAAGCTGTGTTTAGCCCCACTGTGCATGTCTTAACTGGTTTAAGCAAGGCTGAGTGAGCCCGTGCATGGGGCTGTTTTTCAACTGCTAAGCACTGTTTATACTAGCACCATGGGTTTGCGTGCTGCACCCCAGTGCTTAGCAGTGAAAGAAATAAAAAAAATAAAATACAAGGAAATAACCTGGGAAAGTCAATTAACTATAAATGACTGATACGCCCTGTTCCACTGACACTGGTCTATTCGCAACCTTCAGTGACAGACCTGGCAGGTGGAATACATCATAGTCAGCCAGTCACATAGTCTTGCATCTGCACCACACCACTATAAAGTATGCATACAGCCTTCAATATGATTTTTCCCACATACTTTGCATGATTGGAGTACACACTTGGGACATTTAACTGACAAAATGATAGGGATTATTGTTGCTCTGCTATATCTGTATGTGCTAGAAACTGAGATCAGTGCTGGTGCTGATGCTGACAATAGGCCCAGACTGAGTAGGAGAACAGTGTTCAGGCCCAGGGTAACCTTCCAGGAGCTACATGAGCTGGAGATAGTAGAGCTCTACAGGGTGGACAGGGACATAGTACAAGAACTCACCAAGCTTTGCCGCCCTCAACTCAGACCCAGAGCCAACAGAGGGGAACCCATTTCAGTGGAAACAAAGGTATGTGTAGCCCTTAGAATACTAGCTACAGGTACTTTTCAAAGAACTACTGGGGACATGATGGGGGTCTCACAGGCATCTGCATCCAGGGTACTCCACCAGTTCATGGCTGCCATGCAAACACATGCCAGTGAGCACATATATTTACCCTGCACCCCTGAGGAGATGGCCAGCAATGTGTACCTCTTCCACCATGCAGCACACTACCCTGAGGAACTAGGTGCCATAGACTGCACTCATGTGCACATCAAAGCACCACCTGGTGATGAGGGCAGAGTCTACGTCAACCACAAGGGGTATCACTCCATCAGCTGCCAGGTCATGTGCAATGCCCAGGGCATTATCATCAATGAATGTGCTGGCAGCCCTGGCATTTATCACAGCTTTCACATCTGGCATACATCACAGCTGTATCAGACGTTTGCCAGGGGGGAACATCCTGTATGGCCATCTACTGGGAGATGCTGGCCATGCACTGGAACCATGGATGATGACACCCATCAGAAATGCACACACACCTACCAAAGAATGCCATAATGAGGCACATGCACAAACTAGGAACATCATAGAGAGTGTGTTTGGACTGCTCAAGTCACGGTTCTGTTGCCTTGATATATCTGGTAGAGCCCTGCAATACTCTCCAGCCACATGTGCACACATGTTTGCAGTATGTGCCATGCTACACAATATAATCCTGAGGAAACAGCTGCAGCAGGAACATCACAGGGAAGGGACACACAGCCCCCCTCCAGTGCCAAGGTTCCCACAGCCACAGGGGGACTCAGAGGAGGAGCCCCCTGAGTCTGTCCCTGTAGGCAGATATAGACATGCCCAGTATTCCCTAGCTTTGGCAAAGAGGCAACACATAGCACATGCACTGACATCCTAGAGACCTAGTGACTGACACCTCACTCTGACTCACATACATAGTAAAAAGAATGCAAGCCACACCACACAACCTGTACCTTACTATGTATTGGCTGTGTACTGCGTGCATCTGACAGAGTCAGCCCTGAAGCACTGTGATCTCAACTGCTGCAGGCACAAAGTATGTCACCCTGCTTTACAACAAATGTAAGGGGTGCTAGACTGCGGTAGCATATGTATGGACCTGTTGCATGTATGCTAGGGAACAGACTGGGCTACTGGGAAACCTGCAGACAACTGACAGCTATGTGGGAATACAGGAGGTCTCAACCCAATACTGGCCACCCCATAATATGCAGTAGGCCCCAAAGCAGCAAAACCCACCGCACTAAGTGAGGGTAATGACAAAGAATGGGGTCACAGGACAGATGCATGACTGTGAATGCTAGAGTCACCTACTCATAACACACCAGTGTTCTCATACAACCGCAGTAACATTATATTTATAAGGTAATAGCAGTAGACCACACAATCCGAGGGCTGTCCCAATCAACCTGGTGACATATTCCATTTCCACAATATGCAGGAGTTAATATGCTATGTATGTCTGTGCTTGATAGTGTCAGGAATTAAACTGCACTGTCAGGTGGCTGTTTTGGCTTAGTGGGCTAAGTACATTACCATGGTTGATGGTGTTCATGGTTCAACACTGGCTGTGCCACTATTTTGCATGTGAGCTGCACCTATGGTAGGAGTTCTACAGACTGTTCATATGTCACTATTTGTTACTGCAAGAAAACTGGACAAAGCCAGAGACAACGGAGGGTTGGGGGCCACAGATAGCTCTGAGTTACCTACACAGTGGCTAGTAGAACAGCAGGTTGTAACAAGTCAGAGTAGCAGCAGGATGTCAAGGCTGTCAAGTAACTGTGTCAGTACTTACAACAAGTCAGTGGGCACCACCTTACCTCTCAAATGTACAGAGTTTCGCAGAATGTCCACAGATTTGCCTTATATGTCTGCTCCATTTTTCATAACATTGCAGTTTTCTGGCAAACTAGTGGCAAATCAATAAACCTTGACATTAGAAAATAATGACAGACATTTGAGATGCAGACTTCATACCCTTCAGGAAATTCATGCTAATACAAAACCTGTTATTCTACCAACTGTCTAAGTTTGTAAGAGCAATATTAAAAAAATTGTCCCTATTATTGGGCTTGTGTCCCACTTTTATATATTGCTTTGTCCAGATGTCGTGCTCTAACAGGTTGAGAGGTATGGGCACCATGTAGCATTATAATACATATACAACATAAACTGTCTGAGGACCAGAGCAGACATATGGGGCAAAATGCTGGACATCCTGTAAAACAGGTACAGTCAAAGGTGTGAAGTCTGTAACCCTGTGTGTGGTGTTACATCTTGTATCCCAGTCACAGCATGCCTACAACTATGTAGAGCTGCAACTGTGGACAAAGTCAGGAACAGCAGTGGGGCAAAGGCCCACAGATAAGGAGAAGGATGAATTACTGGCAAGACAAATGTAGAAAGTGCAGAGTAGAACAGGTTATGCAGTAGCATGGGTTCCCTGCTGAGTATGTAGTCAGTAACTTAAATGTCTGTCAGCAGTTCCTCATATCAATCTATAATGATCTGCCACTGATGTACCAGGAAATCACATTGCTATGTAAAATGTACCAGACATATGATGAAAAACCATGTTCAGTGTAATACAATATGTACACACACTAGGTATGAGACATATATCATGGCCAGCATACAGCTGGGGAATCCCTTGGGCAAGCCATCCGCGAGGTGCTGGACTGTGTCATCAGGTGCAGCAGCCAACTGGTTGTAGCCCTCTAAATCCTGGACTGGAGTACAGGTAGGTCTGGACTGGAGCCCCCTTGTAAGTACTGACAGTCACACTGGGCATGCTCCTACACTTAGCTAATGTCTGCCCATGTCTGAAGCCTCATCTGCCTATAGAACTGAGATGTCAATATATATCTGTGCATACAGACAGCTATGTATACCTAACTGTCTCTCCCTATCCACATCAAACATGATTACCCTTGTCTATCAGTATGTAGCACATATACAATGTATATGTATCTGTAGAGTTTTATATAGGTACACATATATAGGTAATATATATATATATATATATATATATATATATATATATATATATATATATATTATATATATAGAGAGAGACACACAGAGGGGGAGAGAGAGACAGAAAGAGACAGAAAGAGACATAGAAAGGTATAGAGTGATGTACTGCTGTAGCCACTTCCACACCAATTGTTACCAGTGACGTGCAACTACTACGGTGACTTTCTGTGTATTACTAGGTAGGTAGGGTTTCTAATCTCACATCAGCCATTGTGTGTGTAGATATTCCACATACAGCATCGTACACATGCGCAACAGGCATATTTCTGTGCAATGTTCAATCATTTTATGTCCCTGTGACTGTCTTCCACAACAGTGGCCTTCCTGTCAACAGCTGATTATGTCATCCACCCCAACAGCAGTGGCAGACACTCTCCAAACACATAAGCTCTGTGGTGCATGCAATATATGTACATAGCAGTATACGCTATACAACTAGATAGCTAGGGGCTATAATCCCAACAATAGCAACTCTTTGAGTGTCTGTCTGTGCAAGTATATGCCTTGCAGCAGCAAGTCTGTTTTGCCTATGTGTGTGCAATGCTAATACATTTTCTGGCATTTGCCTACCTGTTAACCTCCACATTGGCTTACTTTACAGGGCCTGCTGATGTCATCCACCTTAGAAGCACATTGAGACACTCTCCAAACACATAAGCTTGGTGGCGCATGCAGTAAGTATGTAGTATTATAGTATATACAACTAGACATGGGTTCTATTCCTAACAATGGCAACTCTGTGAGTGTGTGTGCATAAGTATATCCCCTTGCAGCAGTGTATATGTCTTGCCTATGTGTGTGCAATGCTAATACATTTTAAGGCCTGTGCCTACCTGTTAACCCCCAAATAGGCTTACTTTACAGGCCCTGCTGATGTCATCCACCTTAGAAGCACAGTAAGAGACTCTTCAGACACAAATGCTCCACAGCGCATGCGATAAGTACGTAGTACTATAGTGTATATAACTAGCAGGGATTCTACTCTCAAAACCAGCAACTCTGTGCGTGTATGTGTGTGTGCAAATATATCCCCTTGCAGCAGTGTGGCTGTCTTGCCTGTGTGTGTGTGTGTGTGTGTGTGTGTGTGTGTGTGTGTGTGTGTGTGTGTGTGTGTGTGTGTGTGTGTGTGAGATGGTTATACAGTTTTAAGGACCTGTTAACCACCCCCCCTTTGGCAGCCTTTCAGGGCCTACTGATGTCATCCACCTTAGAAGTACAATTAGACACTCTCCAAACACACTAGCTCTGTGGCACATGCAATAAGCACATAATGCTATAGTGTAAATCACTAGATAGGTAGGTGTTCTACTCTCAAACCTGTCAACTCTGTGAGTGTATGCGTATCTCTGTAAGCATATCCCCTTGTAGCAGTGAGGATATCTTGCCTGTGTGTGCAATGGTTGTAAAATTTTAAGGGCCTGTGCAAGCCTGTTAACCCCCTCCCCCCATTGGCAACCTTTACAGCACCTTGAGATGTCATCAACCTAAACAGTAGTGGCAGACACTCCAAAAACACATAAGCTCTTTGGCACATGTGAAATGTATGTAGCGCTATAGTATGTATAACTAGACAGGTAGAGGTTCTACTCTCCACAAGGGCAGTTCATGAGTGTGTGGTTTTGTGTGTGTGTGTGTGTGTGTGTGTGTGTGTGTGTGTGTGTGTGTGTGTGTGTGTGTGTGTGCATGTGTGCGTGTGTGTGCGTGTGTGTGCGTGTGTGTGTGTGCGTGTGTGTGTGCGTATATTCCCTTGCAGCAGTGTGACTCTGTTACAGTTACCACCTGTACCATTGTGCAAGTTGCAGTCCATGACTGGACAGCTATGTCCTGTAAAAAATAAAACAATACAAATATCCCAAGAGTGTAGGACAACAAACATTTTACTGCACAAACACCTAAATGTTATTAGAAATAGCATAATCTAGGCAAATGCTGCAAAACTAAGCTGCTATATTGTTAAAAAAAGTGAGGCTGTGTCCGTTGCACTTACCGTGGGTATGGTTTCTCCTGCCAACTCTCATGTTACCACAAAACATGTCTCACATTGTGCATTTGATAAGGTGGCAAACCTAGTCTGTCTTGCCTATGTGTATGCAATATGTATGTATTTTGAGGCCCTGTGAGTAGTTGCTGCTCCCAAATAGCCCACATATTTGTAGGCATGAATGCTGCCCACCAATACCTACATTTGTAGGTCCTAAGTTTGTTGGCAAATGTAAGTTGGGTGCTGTCTATCAGTGACTCCCCAAATGATGTTAACATACTAAAAGAGGGTCTTACATCAACTATGGACTGGTGCTAAGGTCCTGGCCTCAAGGTAAATGCAAAAACCTGTATCATCATACCATTCGGCAAAGACACGGCCGCACTGTTTACCACATCAAGGCAACCCCCTAAACACATAACCTGTACTAAGAGACCTGGGTACTCAGGTTGATAATTTCCCATTCAGCCATCATGTAGCATCAATGGTCAGTAAAGCCTTGTACATGGTTCATCTCATAGGTAAAGGGATTGCATCCAGAAAAAAGGTGGTCATTACCTCTCGATAGTCCTCACTCCATACAACAATACGTTACTACAAATGCCCCGTTTGATATGTATCTATCCAGACAGCTTCACCAAGTGGAAAGGCCATGAAAATACCTCACAAAGGTAATCCATGGCCTCCAACACCTATTCTATGCATTCAGGCTCAAATCACTATTGCTCCACTCGGTATCAGATAGGTTGCTCAGAGGTGGGCTGTATCACACTTACAAGGCAATGTTAGACCCTGCCCTACTACAGCCACCTCATATCAATAAGTCTATCCCCTTATGCACTACCTGCATGTTAGGCCTGAATCTGATATGCAACATCAACACAACCTGCTGGTGAGACAGCTTTGTCTCCCAGAGGTTGCCCTGTCTCAGAAATGCACTTCCCATACACATCAAACAGAGTACCATGCTGACCCTCTTCAAGCACAACCATGACGATTGAATGGGAAACCACAATCCTGTCCCAGGGGTCCCACATGTGTCCCTCATTTACAGGTGCAACAGATTATGACTGATGTTTCTTTCTGGAGATAAAATAATGGCTAGCCTTGTAAGTGCCCCAGGGACATTACTCTAGTAATCTCATATGATCCTATGAACCTATGATCCTACTGAACCCCCAAGTGGCATGTATCATGAGTAGCATATTGTGTCACAGGGTATGCATGCAACATTATGCTGTCTGCCACGATTGTCCCTGACACACTTGTCTGCACATTCGCACCTAGGTAAACATGCACATATACAGCTGTACCTTGGCTAAGTCACAATTCTGCATTGCCACCATGCCATCCTGAGCTGCTGTATTGGAACCAGCTCTAAATGGCATAGACACACAGAGCCCTGGAAAAGAAACAGTAAAAGGTGTGGGACACACCAGTCAGTCAGCAATACTACCACCAATGCAGCATCATTGAACAAAGGTACATGCACTTTGATGTGTACTCATGACACATGCTAGCAGACAACACCTTACAGGGCATCACACTACTGCACTACAAACTGTTATTAAATGCATTATTGTCACCGTGTGCATCAGATACATATTTGCATGTCCCAGCATCGAAGGTATGGATGACAGCGATGTGGCACAGGTATCATCACATGCACAGGGTGTGGTGTGCTGTTGCCAAAGGCTTAGGTTGTGTCACACAGCTGACATCATTTGTGTGTGTCTGGAGGGGTGCTGGTCAGCTGGGCCATGGAGAGGTGCTGTGTGTGTGTCTGTTACTGACCTGCATGTGACAGTGATTTGTGAGTGTGTGCGCATACACAGTCAAGCCATGTGCCAGCCCTACATGAGAGTATTTTGGACAGCTGTGGACCGTACATGGCAGAATGTACAGTTCACCATCTCCAGCCACAAACACGAGAACTGGCACTGCCAGGAGTGGCACTGGCACCAACATGCCCAGGGTCAGATGTGGTACTACTTGCTGACAATGACTGATGTCTGCTGGGACTGTCTCCCTCATGGGAATGCCCAGGACCACATGCCCATGACTTGCCACATCATGGTGTGGAGTGCAACCTCTCTTCTGTAGTGTTGGTGATACTGCCACTAACAAAAGTGTGACTGTGTATGGCTATGTGGACTCTCAGCTGATGGTGGTGCTGATCTATGTCCATGTGTCCAATGCCCTACTCCCACCACATGTTCCAGCACAGACAATGCGAGGTTAAGGACTGAAAATGTCTCACCCCATTGTCTGTCCACTACATTGGTGAAATGATGCATGGCGCCACCAATGTTGTGGATGGAGTCATGGATGCCAGACAGTGATGCATCTGTGATCCTAACCATCCGTCTGGTGCTGCATTCAAAATGTGCCTGTACCTCCATGATGGAGTGAAACATGAACTGAGTGACTCATGATGTGACACCTGCGACAGGTGGTGAATAGGCAGCAGTCCTCCTTTGAGCACCCCTGTCAATCTGCCTGTGTGGGACTTCACCAGCTTTCTGACTATGGGTAGTGTCTAAAGTCACAGATGCCATAGTCACCACACTCTCCTGTTAGATGCCACCACCCTCTTACTGTCCAATATCTGTGGGAACAGGGGACTGGGTATGTGTGGGAATACTGACTGTGTGTGGAGACACTGGGGGAGGAAGTGGGATGTCAACTCATGGGACAGATTCAGCCCTCAACAACCCCACCTGTGCCTCACTATGGCAACCATCATCATCAGAGTCCGATGAGACATTGTCATCAGATTGTGAGGGGGAGACAGACTTAAACCTCCACGGTCACCTGTGAGGAGGAAGACAACATGACTACATTAATACATTTACTATTATGCCTGCTGATCCACATACACACACACACACACACATACAAGTGAGGTGCCACAACCGCATTATACATACCACACCTTATTACTGATCCATGCACAATGCACAAGCAGACCGCAACAGACACAAACAAGACAGGCTCTTAACAACATGCAGTGTAGCTATGTCTGGTTAATGTTGCCAGTACTATACATTTGTGAGATAAGCAAAATGTCAGTGTATGTGATGGACCTTCACCTGAAAAATAGTGCACCCGTCTCCATCATACTATTGCCCCCTGTTTAGTAGACTGTATACGCCTTCACAAAAGTACATGCAAATATGTTACAACTCCTGCAAATATGCTACTGTGATTGCCAAGTCAATGCACTGCAGCGAACCCCTCCACAACTGAACATACAAGTATTGTACTATGGCTAAGCTGAACAGTTGTGTCCATGGCAAACTGGTAGCCCTTAACATTCCTATGGTATAGATGAGCCATAATAAAACAGTTTTACACTCACTGGCTACAGGATGTTGGACTCTGGCCACACCAGATGTAACTATGTAATTGTGGGGGATAGGTATTGTCAGCAAACACAAATGTGGCACTGGTACAGGATATGTGCATATACAACATGCACAGTACAAACTGTGATACTGCCCACATTGCCGATAGTCTGTGTATGTGTGCACATGTGTGCGTTACAACCCCCCCCCAATGCAGATTGACCTGACGTCTGTGTACAGGTATGCATAGGCTGCCACTATGACTGCTATTAAAGTGATGACCACAGGAGGCTTACCTGGACACTCCTCTGCTGTAGATGTTGACCACCCACCTCCACAATGTATGGGGTGATGGATGCTTGCAAGCTGGTGGCTGAACCCAAGTTTGTAAGGAACTCCCTTGGTAGCCAAGAGTGATTTTTGTGTTGCAGGCCTTCCACTGGTGCCAGCATGGTACCAGAGCTATAGCCCTTTGCCATGAAGTATTTATCATATTGGTGGCCCGGTGTCAGACCTGCTCATAACTTCTGTCCTGTAGCTCAACGTGATTTACAGATGCAACAAAGGCTGCCCACAGTGCAGTGAGCTGTTCCTGCATATGGTGACTCCTCAACAGCAGGATGGCATGATGCAGTCTGAGGCCATCAACTATGACTTCATTCTTGACTGCAGAAAAAGGTGGGTTCCTCCATCTGCACATCACTCCAGAAAGACAAGAAGGGGGGAACACATCACAGGACCACATACATTGCTCTTCATTATGTACACACCCTGGACATCCACATTTGCCAGCACTATCATCCGCTAACTTCCACATAATACCCAACCATCTCTCACCACAGTATGTATGTGGCTATCAGCAACATAGTGGCAATACACAATGTATTTCCCTCCTCATCCTGCTGTTTCCTTCTACTTGCTGCATGTTCTCTAAGGTGTTCAACTGCATTGTTTCTGTTGCATCTATTACTTCTTGTTTATAGCCTGTCTACATTGTATGTGGTAGTGTAAGCCTCCTACATTTCTTTTAAACACCTAGGCTGTAGGGCCTCCCCTTTGGTCTCCCTGGCCTTCCTCCCTCAGATTCTGACAAATATGGCTGGACAATGTCCTACGGTTTACCCTGCCAGTGTGGTTGATATGGCCATCCTGACACAGTGTAGCGACTGCCTCATGTACACAGAAACAGCCAAGGGTATGCTACAACCAGTTTATTGTTTCCACATCAAAGTTAAGCACTTTTGTCCTACTACAAGTTTCAAGGACTTCATCAGAACTAACAATTCATATAAAACCCCACATTTAAATACTACAAATTCAATAAAACAATTAAAACAATTAACTCAATAATTAAACCACACATAAAAATTAACCATCTATCATACCTCTCAACCTCTTAGAGCAAAAAAATCTGGACAAAGCCTAAAATGATGGGGGGACAAATAGGGACAGATTTTAAATATTGCTCTTACAAACTTAGAAAGTTAATAGAATAATAGGTTTTGCATTAGCATGAATTTTTCTGAAGGATGTGAAGTATTAAATTCAAATGTTTGTCATTATTTAAAGACATCAATCCCCAGCTATTTGCCAGAAAGGTACAAATTTTAGGAGGAACACACCAAGAATATGAGGCAAAATCAGGACATTCTACAAAAATTTGTACAGTTGAGAGGTATGCCCTCTATGTATCTAAACTTTAATGCACTCTTAATACTCATATAGTCATTTAAACCTGGGTATGTACAGGCATTTAGGCATAATTTTCACTTTAGTTCATAAATTTCTAAATGATCGGGTATAACTTTCACTTGAACATCTGAATTAATTTGTTGAATGACAATAAAGCCAAAATGGTGGTCAAAAAATTCACCCACATGTTTCCTAAGAGCATTAGTGGGTTTTCCTTTTTTGATGTCCAACAAATGTTCATATATCCGTTCCCGCAGAAGTCTATTACACTTGCCTATGTAGAAGGCCGGACATTGTAAGCATTTAGCCATATAAACCACGTTCTTTGACTGACAATTTTATGCTCCTGTGCAATAAAATTAAAATCCCCAAGCTTAAACATTTTCACAGTAGGAATAACAAAAGAACATTGCTTACACATCCCACATTTAAAATTACCCAAAGGCTTATTGGAATGTGCATTTGTCATTCTACTATGTTCCAACATATTTTTAAAAGACAGGTCTTTTTAAAAACTATGATAGGCTTATGGCCCAACAGTTCCCTAACTTTTTGATATAAGATAAGTAAAATCCAGTTCATATATAAAATATTAATTATAGATGGAGTGTTTATTAAATACTGTAATGAATGAGAACCACCCTTTTTCCATTTTTTTCACACTGATTATCTAAAAATTGTCATAACTAGACGCATCACTTGCCACATTTAGTTGGTTTAAAATAGGTTTATATAGACAATTTTCTCTTTTATTTACAACCTCAATATGAACTTTATCTAATAGGGCCTTGGGGTAACTCCTCCTACTAAACATCTCAATCATAAAATCAATTTCAGAAAAGAAGTCTTCTTCATAGGAGACTATTCTGGCCGCTCTGACCAGTTGACCTTTAACCACAGATCTTTTTTGGTATATCAGATGACAACTAGAATATTTAAGATAAGAATTTGAAAAAGTGGGCTTTCTAAAGATCCTAGAACATAATTTGTTTTACTCTGGATCAATGAAAAGTTCCACATCAAGATAGTACATCTTGCCAGTACTTATAGTGTGTGTAAATTCAAGAGATTCTGTTGTATTATTAATGTAACACAGCAATTCATCTAACAAATCCTTACATCCCATCCATACCAAAACACAAATCATCCAAATATCTAGTATAATAACTAATATATGTTGAAAATTTGCTTTTAAATATAAATTAGGACTCCCAATAAGACATAACATAGTTGGCATAGGATGGCGTACAGGCCGTTCCCATAGTCATACCAATTGCTTGCCTAAAATACTGCCCCTCAATATAAAAGAAGTTATTGAATAGTATAACTTCCACTAAAGTAATAATGAGGTTAATATGATCTTGCCCATATTTGTTGACAAAAATTAGTTTTGCTTCTCGGCACTGTAATCCCACATTGTGGGGTATAACTGAGAACAAGTTCTTAACATCTATGGTAACAAAAAACATATTTGCAGCAACTTCAACATTGTTAAGATGAGACAAAAAGTCCCAAGTATCTTTACAAATGTACTTAAAACACTTAAGACTGTCCTTAAGATAAAAATTAACTAATTTAGCCATAAAATAGGTTTTAGATCTCTTCCCATCTACTATAAGGCTTAATGGAGGTTGGCTTATGTATTTATGTATCTTAGGTATCCCAAAGATACTAGCAACTACTGGATAATCATTTTTCATATAGTTATATTCATCTAAACAGATCTGACCTTGAAACTGCATGTCATTAAGCATATTGTCTATTTTATTATATGCAATGTTAATTTCATTAAATCGAGACCTCAATACAAGTCCCATCCATAAGAATTGTATTCATGCTGTTGCAATAATCTACTTTCTCCATTATTACCACACCATTAGCTTATTGGGTCTCATCACCTGGATGTTTTTGTCATTGGTAATGTCAAAAACAGAGGCCTTTTCATCCGCAGTTAAATTGTCAGGGCCACACTTTATATTTTCTTTTACAACCTGTCTAAAATCCAGTTCACAAGCCCTTTCAAAAATGTGAATTAAAGTATGTGTAGGAGGGTTGAAAGTACTAGTTTTTTTTAAATTTGAAAAGATAAAAACTCAGGATTATTACTAGAATTAAATCATAAATTTAAGTTTAGTCTGCTAGTAAAAAATTTCAAATCAATAAGCAAATTAGCAATAAGTGCTTTTCGTGCAGGTACAAAATTAAAACCTTTAGAAAGAACCTCTGCTTGTCCACAATAAATATATTTGTTAGAATAATTCAACACTTTGAAGTCCTCTGCCTTATTTAAAATAATATCTGGATAATATCTGGATAAACATTTATGTCCAAAAAATTCATTAAGTCACATATGTTTTATTCAACCAGTTCAAAACATGTAGAATTAATCATAAAATTTAGTCCTGGTGAAGGAATGGAACAGTCATCAAAAATATCTCTTACCAAGGTGCTTTCTGACACACTCATTTCTTCTGCTGCCAGGCATTGTTCCTCCACTTCGGATGGGCTCCTTAGGCTGCATAATCCTACCTTGGTCCGTTTTGCCCTTGGTTTCTGTAAAAAAATGCATTTGTATTTCCTGTATTATTGTAGTTCTTTAAACACTCAAAACACCTCAAATCCGCACTCACAAAATCACCAGAAGGTGTAGGGCCATTGTTATGCTGTATTCGAGCCCTCGGGGATGACATAATGGGCATCTGCCTATCTCCATGGGTATCCATTTTGACAGGGTAAGCATGATCCTGGGCATATTCTTTGTAGCCCATTTGTAGTTTTTTTTAACCTTGCAAAAATAAATTTCATTACAGGTTCTCTCTACTTTAAGTACGATATTATCATAATTAGTTTTGTAATAGTCAAACAGCAGATTACTTCGAATTTTATTGTTCACACACTCCAGCATCTTATTCAGTTCAAAAAGTTGGCTCTCATTGTTTTTAATCATTAAAACCATTATTTCAAGTCCAGCTTTATCAAATATATTATGTAGTTCTTTATAGAATTCAGACCCAAAATCAGAACCCCAAAACTACAAGACGATACCAAATGCATTTTTTTGTAAAAAAGAGAAACCATATACTAAAAAGAATAATTTATTCTAGTGCCTCGGTGCAACCACCTTCATGGAATAAAAAAAAGTTACAAAAAAAATTCCTTATGTGTTACATTTCTAATTATATCTCATCAATTAATTAAACAATCAACTTTTAAAGCAAACATTTCCAATTCAGTTAATTGTTCAACCCTTTAGGTATCAAAGTATTATACTTTAAAATATAAATACTTTCTTTATACAATAATCTTTGTTTCAATAATTCATCTGTATTATCCATGCATTCAATTTGTTCAAAAACTGTACATTGCAATAAATCAACATTACTTTCATGAACTGTTTTAAAGTGCATAGCAATCATTTTGTCTTCCCTACAATTTTTATATCTCTTAAATGTTCCATAAACCTTATTCGGAACTCTCTTTTTGTTTCACCTATATAATATAGGTGACAGAGACATTTTAGAGCATATGTAACTCCCTTACTTTTACAAGAGAATGTACCTCTGGGATCAAATCTTATACCATTCATTTTATGGAAAGTAGTTACAATGTGGGTCCTTATACTGCACCTACCACATTTCAACATTCCCTTTATAGATGGAACTCTAACTAATCTTAAGGCTGGCATAGTAAACATATCATGAACAACCATATCTCTAAGATTCCTTCCCCTAGTGTAAGAAAAAAAAGGCTTATGTGGAAAAATGCTAGCCAAAAACTTGTCTTGTATTAAATACTTCCAATAGTATTGTATTGCTTCTTTAATTTCAAAATCAGAACCATTTGGATAGTGCCAAAGTCTCAGCCCCTTGGGTACTTGTTTAAGTTCAATATTATGCTGCAAATTACTATTTTCTAACTGCAATTTCTTGAATTTTAACAAATTATTGTCAAAATTCTTCAGGTTATTAGCCAATGAAACACCCTCAAGGTGCATAGTTTGATTACCTTACTCAGTACCAGCTGCATTATTCTCTCCAAAACTGTAAATATTTTGTTTCGAATTATAGAGCCTTTCAGTATTATTTAAAACAATGGATTCTTTATGCTGTTCTCATGAACCAGAAGTAAAAGTCAAAGTATGTGAGGTGGGTTACATAAGAGGTATCCCAAAACTGGTATTGGAACCACTGAAACCACTGTTAGGCATCCCATAGGCTCTAATTTGATTAGAATGTTCCACAAGTTGTTGTAACAATAAAGTGAGATTACTATTGGTTCCAAAGTTGTCTAGTTGTAACCCATCTAGGCTGTTACCTCCATTCGCTCCACATGACATCTTAACCACAAATAGACCGGATAATATACCAAGAAATAGCCAAGGGTACACGACAACCAGTTTATTGTTTCTACATCAAAGTTAAGCACTTTCATCCTGCTACAAGTTTCAAGGACTTCATCAGAACTAACAATTCATATAAAAGCTCACATTTATACATTACAAGTTCAATAAAACAATTAAAATAATTAACTCAATAATTAAACCACACCTAAAAATTAACCCTCTTTGTGTCTCAACTTTAATACACTCAATACTCATATGGTATTTTAAACCTGGGTATGTACAGGCATTTAGGCATAATTGCTACTTTACTTCACAAATTTCTAAATGCTCAGGTATAACTATTCCTTGAACATCTGAATTAATTTGTTGAATGACAGTAAACCCAAAATGGTGGTCAAAAAATTCACCTACATACATGTTTACTAAGAGCATTAGTGGGTTTTCTTTTTTTGACGTCCAGCAAATGTTCATATATCCATTCCCGTAGATGTCTATTACTCTTGCCTATGTAGAAGGTAGGACATTGTAAGCATTTAGCCATGTAAACCATGTTCTTTGACTGACAAATATAATGCCCTTGTGCAATAAAATTAAAATCCCCAAGCTTAAACTTTTTCACAGTAGGAATATCAAAAAAACATTGCTTACACATTCCACATTTAAAATTACCCAGAGGCTTATTGGAATGTGCATTTGTCATTCTACTATGTTCCAACATATTTTTAAAAGACAGGTCTTTTTTTTAAAAAGTATGATAGGCTTATGGCCCAGCAGTTCTCTAACTTGTTGATCTAAGGCAAGTAAATTCCAGTTCTTATGTAAAATATTAATTATAAATGGAGTGTCTTTATTAAATACTGTAATAAATGAGAACCACCCTTTTTCCATTTTTTTCTCACTGATCATCTCAAAATTGTCATAACTAGATGCATCACTTGTCACATTGTGTTGGTTTAAAATAGGTTTATATAGGCCATTTTTCCTTTTATTTACAACCTCAATATGAACTTTATCTAATAGGGCCTTGGGGTAACCCCTCTTACTAAACATCTCAATCATAAAATCAATTTCAGACAAGAAATCTTCCTCATGGGAAACCATCCCGAATGTTCTGACCAGTTGACCTTTGAACCTTTGAGTTGGACATTAAAAAAGGAAAACTCACTAATGAATTTTTAGTAAACATGTGGGTGAATTTTTTGACCACTATTTTGGCTTTATTGTCATTCAACAAATTAATTCAGATGTTCAAGGGAATGTTATACCTGAGCATTTAGAAATTTGAGAACTAAAGTGACAAGTATGCCTAGATGCCTGTACATACCCAAATTTAAATGACTATATGAGTATTAACAGTGTATTAACGTTGAGACACATAGAGGGTTAATTTTTAGTTGTGGTTTAATTATTGAGTTAATTGTTTTAATTGTTTTATTGAATTTGTAGCATTTAAATGTGGGGGATTATGTGAAGTGTTAGATCTGATGAAGTCCTTGAAACTTGTATCAGGATGAAAGTGCTTAACTTTGATGTAGAAACAATAAACTGGTTGTTGTGTACACTTGGCTGTTTCTTTGTATATTATCTGGTCTATTTGTGGTTAAGATGTTGTGTGCCTCATGTACACAGACAACCATCTACAAACACCAGCAAGGAATGTAATTTGTGAGAGATGCAATGACCTTAGGAGCCTACAGTTCATGCTCACTCCCTCTCAAGCTCAGATATCTGGCACTGAAAAGGTTGTCAACAAAATCAGTACATCTCACACACCACCCACACCTACACAACACACACCCACATATGTGGAGGTCCTCAACATAAACATCCTCAAACAAAGTTGGCCTCTGAGGCAGAAACACTCATGAAATCCACAGCCATGCACACCACATAGCATGCATAGCCATACACCTGTGTCCCACAGCCACTAAGGTGTCACCATAAATCAAACATATTAGTCATAGCAGGCTCCATTGTGAGACACACAGATGTACATCTCACCAGGCTGTATATGGAGAAAGTCACGGTTACATGTATGTCAGGTGCCAGAATCTGCCATATCACATACGCACTGCTGTCTCTCAACAACATTTACTGTTATGAGTCTGCCATAGTCCATGTTGGCTTGCCTGAGACGTACCTCCCTGGAGTATATGACATGACACATGATCAAGCCCGCTGAGTATGTGTCCCAGGAAGGTATGTCACTAGCCTTAAGCAATATTCTGCTGTCACCCAGAATGATGCCGCAATACAATCAGGAAATGATTGACCTTAACAATTGACTTGGTTTCAGGTGCCATTACAGGGGGATCCAGACCTGACAGACTGAGATGATATGAGCAACAGACCACAAAGCTTTACCAGAGATAGCCTACATCTGTCTCACCTGGCCTTCAGGCTTCTGGTCATAGTTCTTGTCAACACCATAGTGCTTTTATTAGGAAAAGTGGTGACATTAACATTAACAACATGAAACTGTCAACAAATCACAAATTGAAGGCCATGCTGCTAAACGCTAGGAGTTTGAACATGAATCTGCACCCATTGCAAGCAGTGTTAACCCTGGAGAATGCTGACATCTGTGCATTGACAGACACATGGTTCAAAGCTGCAGACTGCACCCCAGCCTTACATGGTCACCCATCCTATCATATAAAGTCACACCCCAAGGTGTGGGCAGTAAAGCCAAGGGATGTGGGGTTTCACTATATATGAAAGACATACACACCTCCAGGCTGGTCAAATAGTGAGACACACAGGAGACACTCCAGGTGCAGTTAACCATTGCCAAGACCCCTATTCAAATCATAGCTAGCTACCAGCCCCCACATGTGACCAGGAAGCCCATTCTGCCTAGATGGACCTGTTTGACTCTATCAGGATTCAAATCTGTACTCTGATCATGGGTGACTCTAATTACCCAAATGTACATTGGAAGAACAAATCATGCCAGCACACAAATGCCCAGAGATTCATCGTACTTGGCAATGCAAACACCTTGGAACTGCTAGTTGCTACCCACACATGAGGTGAACATCTCCAGGAGTTGATAATAGACAACATGGGCAACCACTGGAGCATCCCTACAGTATCATCCTCCTTGGTAAAACCAGCCATAAAGTGGTCATGTTTGCAGTCACCATCTCCCACAATACCGCTCTAGCAAGGGTCAGACATACAAACATCTCCATAGTTGATTACAGCTTCCTAAATGATGGTCTAAACAGCTTCACAGCCCCCTCCCCCTCTGTAGGAACTGGCACCAATATCCACAAATACACCAAAGCACCATACGTGCATTTGTATATATGCATGGAGTCAGGTATACCCAATAGGAGTTCATCATCCTCTGCAAGGATAAGTAAACCTGTGTGGTGGACATCTGCAATAAATCCATTCTATAACAGGAGTGCAATATTGCTGTCTAAGTCCAAGAATGAGCGGGTGCCCAATGTGAAGCAGTGTCTCCTTAGCCTGTACAATCAAATAAGATCACTACTGAAATCCTGCAAAGCAGACCCTGAGCCCACATTGGCGACAACCATTTCAGACACTCATATCTCCTTCTTCACATATGTCTGCAACCTCAAAGGAAGCACCTAGACCTGCTCAGATGTGGTGGTCCGGGGCACCAGATATACAAGTGCTGTAGATATACCACACTTGCTACCTGACAGAGTCAGTGAAAGTTTCACCCCCTGTCCCCCCATTAGTACATCAAGACATCCCCAGTATCTGCCCATTTCCCCTTATATCTAGAGAGCAGGTCATCATTGGCATCTCAAAGTCATGGAATACAGCCTCCATGGGAACCAACGACATCACAGGATGCATCCTACATGACCTCAAGCATGAACCTGCAGCACCATTAGGCACTGCATTCAACCAAAGCCTGAATACCGCCTTTGTCCCAGTTGAGTGGAGGACACCCACTGTCATCTCTTTACACTAAGGTGGACCGTCCACCAAACTGGCACATTATAGACTCATCAGCTTAACTAGCCTGATCTGCAAGGCCATGGAACAGATTATCATGAACCTCATTAACAAAGACATTGGCGAACTCAACACACCCGATCACGCACAGTTTGGCTTTGTCAAGGGGGGATCATGTCTGTTACATTAGATTGACTTCTTTGACACAGTCACCAAAGCCATGGATGAGGGGGAGACAGTGCACACTGCCTACCTTGACCTGACCAAAAACTTTCACAGTATTCCCCACTTGGCCATAATAGATGTATGCTCTCAACTAGGCATCAATCCATATGTTACTAGATGTGTAGCACACTGGCACACTGACAGCACCCACCTACTCAATATAGAGGAAGCTACCTCAAGTGGTAGACCTGTAACTAGTGGTGTAACCCAGTGTTCTGTCTTGGGGCCTCTGTTATGTGTGATTTACTCTTCTGAGGTGCAGGGCACAACCAGTGGGCTCTGGCCAATGACATTTGCAGAAGACTGGATACTGGGTGCTATCACCAAATCCCCTAGTGATGTGGACATCCACCAAGAGGGTCTCAAGCAAACATGAGTGGTGCAGACATATGGCCTCCTCAGGCTGCATATCACAAAATGCAACATCATCCCCTTTGGGGAGTGTGACATCCCCACAAATTATCACATCTCAAATGACCAGTGCCTTATGCCTAGAACTGACTTGACTATATTTCTGATAGAGGCCTGATGATACAATAGATCCAGTTATTTGTTTCTCTGTAATATGTATTATTATGTTTTCACAATTATTAGTTTCTTTGCTTTAGCATCTTTGTTAATTGTACTGTTGCAAATTGTGATTTAATAATTACTCATGTCTTGACTACTTGTTTTTTTAATACTTGTTTTTGTAAACTAAATTGTTAATTCACTGGAGCTTTTCTCCCTGGGTCTACACTGAAAATGGGCTTGCCCAGTCAGACACTACCCGGTTAAGAAATGTAAATAAATAAAAATAATTAAAAATACTAACAATTTCCTAAGTACGCAATCAGTCATGAAGGATTTAGGCACACAGGTTGATGGTACCATGACATTTGATCACCATGTTGCGTTCTATGTAAGGAAAGCCTTCTACATGGCCTACCTCATACATAAGGGTATCTCATCCAGGGACATAGGGTCATAGCATCCCTGTATTCCTCCTTAATAAGGCCCATTATTGAGTATAATGCCCCCCTCATCATGCACTTCAGAAAGCACATGCAGCAGCTGGGGGAGACCACAGAGGTTCCTCAGCAGGGAATACCAGGGCCTCAAACATCTACCATATACAGCTAGGCTACAAGGCCATCCCTGTATCCAGTTTCATACAGACTCCTCTGAGGTGACCTCTGTGTGGCATATAAGGCGATCACAGACTCCACCTTAATGGGACTGCTGCACATCTGCAACTCAAGCTCCAGTCGAGTAATCTACACATGTGCCCACAATCTGATCTGTGACATCAACAGGACTTGGCAGGTAAGCTGTGGAATGGACACCCTGTCCACATTAGGCATAGTACCTCTTTACATCTTTTTAAAGGAGAACCGCATGCACAGACTAAAAAAACATGTTTATTTCATCATGTTTAGATGTTTCCAATATTTTAACACCACTGTGGGACTCTTTACAAGTTTTTAAATATTTTTATATGTAATTTAAGAGTCTGGCCACATGGGGTCTAGCATCTTGCTGAAAGTTAAACATTTTTGTAAACCTCCATGTATCCCAGAATTCAGTGTTTGTCCTTAACACATTACATCACGCAGCCTTTTTTGTTCAGAAACTTCTGTCACTGCATTCATTTTACATGCATACACAAGGCTTTTTCATTCTGTAAATTTCAACTAAAAAATACTGCTGTTAAATGCCTACTTAAAAACTAACTGAGACAAAGCCAAAGAACAGACTTGGAGTCTTTGTTTTACTGCTTCTTCTTTACAGAGATCCTAATTTGCACTCTTTTGTGATGCCTGAGCCATAGCTCATTAGATCATCTCCTCCCCTTCACACTTCCCTCCCAAGCTGTCAAAGTGCTAAAAGTAATTTGACCTGTTGTTGCTTTGATTGACACCTCACCACAGGGACTTGACTCATCCAATGTTTCCTAGTTCTAGCCTTTTCTTTCTAACAGTGGGACACTTATTTATGCAGCACCATGGCTTCCTGTCATGAAACAGGGATGCATAGTTCAGAGTATTTGGAAACACGCTTGTAAAATAAAAATACCTACTTTCTCTGGGCTATCCTGTTTGCCTGAAATACACACAATATTTTAAGTGCTGTAAACAGAATAGTTAATGGACAAAAAATACTAATTTGACTTGCTTAAGGTTCAGGTATCATCTGCTTACTCAAATCACTGCTGACTCACTATACGAAGTCTTGTAAAGCCCATGTACACATTTTTGTTTATAGTTTACCATTATGCCAACAGTTACACATGTCTTATTACATGATTTCAACAGGTTTGCTGGTGTGTATTTCTTGATTTTTTACGTGAAAAGTGGCCCAGTGTGTGATCATACCGTGATGTAGATCCATGCTGAAAAGCACTATGTGCAAACAGTAATACATGTAGTACAGCAACAACATGTTCCATGGAGGCTTTTGCAAGACAGTGGGCAGTGTCTAATTGCATTTTGATAAGTATACCTGCTTACACACCCTTTTTGTGTTTCTCCTTATAAAAAGCCACATCACTATTCATCATATATCAGAGATTTTTGTTTTCAGCTTTAACACAAATATATTACATATGCAAATGCATATTATATATATATATATATATATATATATATATATATACACACACACACACACAGATATATGTACACAGATATAAATATATGTACACAGATATAAAAAAAAAAAATATATATATATATATACACACACACACACACACACACACACACACACATTATATACACACACACACATTATATACACACACACACACACAGTATAGATTACATATTACAAGAACTATATCTACAAGGAAACTGCTGTGGCCCATGGCGAATGCCTTCATGTCACCTTGTAACATGAAAATCTGTGCATTATCAGTACACAGACAACAGGTATCCCCAGGCAGGGTAATATGCATCACTCCCTGGACTGACTAAGGAACTAAGGCAGTAGAAATGCATTCCTGAATTCCTATTTTCAGAACGATTTTAAGTCTACTGGTGAAATACACTCATATGAACAGTTTCCAAAACTACCAGTATTAAAACTTACATTAGCAGTGTAACAGCCCTCACATGCCCATACAGCTTCACCCAAACACAAGCTTCTATTCCCTAATGCATTTTGCTTTTAAGAGGTATTAAAATGCCTGTACAATTACTTTTCTTCTATTGTACAACTGGACATATAAACCCTGCAATTCATACTTGAAAGAAATTGTGGTTCCCCAGCCCTCATCAGCAGCCCATTATCTGAATTATCACTGCACAGTGTGTGAACTGCAGAAAATGACAGTCTTGCTGGAGGGGCTTCTGATCAGACAGCCATTAACTGCTTACACAATATCAGTTTTTGATTCAAAAACTGGGTCCATGTCTGCTGCTGTGTCCTTAGTGCCCCAATACTTGCATACAAAACTTGCCAATAGTACAGCAGTGAGTATTTCCTGGCAGACAACTTTGTTTTATGCATGCAATTCCTCATTCGATAGCACTGGTATGTTTGCCTTTGCCTATTCCCTCACTGCAGACTACACAAGATAGTTGCAGCCAAAGAGTAGCCAACTAGGGACAACTAAATGCTACACAGATAATTGGAATGTCTACAACTGCGACTGTTTCTACTAACTGGGCATACATAACTTTGGAAGATGTTGTCTTGTTAATGCAGGACTTCACGTTACATTAGGTCTCACTACTGTTGCCACTATTTTGTCATGGACAATAAAGATGAAATGTTACAATGTTTGCCTCTCATTTCATGCCATACCTGTTTAGACAAGCTCACCAACCTGAACATAAACGTCTATGTCACAACATCGGTTGCCAATTGCCTTATGGACAGAGCACACATGGTGAGAGTTGTGAGAGCTAGGTGTGACTCGAAACCGGTTACAAGTGGTGTTCCCCAGGGCTCAGTGCCAGGACCCCTCCTGTTCAGCATATACTTCGAGGAACAGGCAAGTACATGAGTACTATGGCTGCCCAAGTTTGCAGACAACTGCAAACTAGGGGCTATAATTCTTCTTCTTCTTTCGGCTTTTTCCCGGTTAGGGGTTGCCACAGCGGATCACCTTGTCCACACATTGATTGGCAGTGGAGTTTTACAGTGTCGAGTTGCCAGCCCGGCGCCCAACCTTCCACAGAAGGCACACACACACAATGACATAATGGTTAAGGTGTTAACCTTAAAAACACAAGGTTCAGCGTTTGATTCTCACATGGGCTAACTTGGCAAGTTTCAAATCGGCCCAAAAGGGCAGTTAACCTAGTACTGATCTATGAACATATTTTATTGTTTAATTTTTATAAAAATGTGTATTTAAACAGCATTTGTAGATGAATTTGTATTCCATGAAGGTGTTTTACACCCAGGTGCTAGAATAAATCTTTGCTTTTTATGTGTTTTTTGAAGACTCTTGTGAACTTTATTCCATTCTGATTTTGTTAGTTTATTATTCGAAAGACTTTTGGTGGTTTTGGTATACATGGGCTATAAAAACTCTGGCTGACACGGACATCCTACTAAAGGGTCTCACTGAGACAGATACCTGGTGTCAAAACCATGGCCTCAAGCTAAATGTCAAAAAGTGCATAGTTATCCCCTTTGGAAAAAAACAAAGTACCACAAACTTCCACATAGGTGGTAGTCCCCTAAATATGAAACACCTAAGGGATCCAGGCACCAAAGTAGATAACAATCTCTCATTTGATAATCACATTGCCAAAGTCTTTAGAAAATCCTTCTGTGTGTCCCACCTAATCACAAAAGGGTTTACGTCCAGATCAAAAGAGGTCATTGTGCCCCTGTACGCAGACTCATCATACAGTACAACACCTCATTTTGGATGTACCTTACAAGACACCTGCAACAGCTAGAAAAAAGACTAAAGAAGCACCTCACCAAGAGGATCACTGGCCTCAAACAGATACCCTATGCAGCTCGAGTGAAGAAACTCATGCTTTACTCGGTTGCATAACGTCTGCTCAGAGGTGATCTCTGCCTGACATACAAGGCCATGTCCAACCCAGAATTGATGGGCATGCACCACCTAAAGAAAACCTTATTCCCTCGAGCCAAAGGCTCTAGGGATCTAAACCTCACCACAATAATAGAACATGCTGGAATGTCCCAGAGACTTTCCATGCTTTGTAACAAGATTCCAATCTACATTACGCAGAGCTCCTTGCTAACTCAAGAAAACCCTTGATAGGATGGGAAAGAAGGTTTACCCCTGGGATCACTTCAGTGGCTCTGCTGGACAGAGGCACAGGAACTAATCGTATGGGCCCTTGAAAGCCAACACATTCTGGCTAGTCTTATAAATGCCTTCGGGCATATAGGTTTCAACCTATGAACCTATCACAAAAGTTTCTATATGGTCCTGCGAGCAATCTCTCCATAATCTTATTCACTTAATAGTAACTATCTTTGTATATTACAGGATATCTGTAATCAAATGACTGTCCTCAGTGCACTTTCCATAACACTGACCAAGTGCTAAAAAAAAAAAAAAAATACACTTGCTCATGACTGTATCAGACAAACAGTTTTCAGGACTTAGTTGCCAGTTACATAACAAGTCTTGCACAAGGCAGACCAGAATCATCATTTTACGTTTAGCTACGATCAGGCAGTATGGATCAGTGTCGGACACTGCATTTCACATTTCTTGGGAAGGAATTACAAGTGTAATTCACTTACCTTACACAAGGTCACTGCAAACCAGTGCTGCAGCCCATCTCAGTGTCCAAGTACTAGTAGATGTTTGGAGAACTACTGTCCCAGTCAGTTCCAAGCTTGCACAATACCTCAGCCAGGCCACTTATTTTTTCATGAAATAACAGGTTGCCAGGATACCACACATTACCGCTCCATGGATAAATCTGACCATGATGGTTCTTGCACAACACCTGTCAGTAGAAGATAATATTCAGTTATTCATGTCATAGATTCCATGTCAATGTTTCTTCAGGTCATACCTTCCAGAGCAATTTTATCTTAATACTCATCCAACATACTATACCATGTCTCCAAAGACATGGTGTCACTGTTCAATAAAAGCTGGCTTTTGGTTACAATGTACAATTGTCAATCTTGACTTTGAACTATTGTCTGAAGCCTCTGTACCTCGTCAAGGTAGCCAGCATCACAGAGGTCCATTCACACCACAACACTACTGACAGCTGCAGTCAGAGCTGCACTCACATCACCACACTCAGCCCATACAAATCTTGCTTCCACTCACATGTACCATGTTATTAATGCTAGACACCCGACTTTTTCGAAGAATCAGTAATCAGTCAATCCATATATCGTAACTGCAGCTGTCCAAAAATCTGACTGAAATATGTATGGTACAACACCATTCAAGCAACTACCACATAAACTGCTTTAACACAACAACCAAATGTGCAATATTTATATGCAACATTGTCCAATACATACCTATTTAACCATTTCTCGTAATAATTTTTCTAACTCACCATCATTCTCAGAATATCAGTTCCGTACCACACAGTATGTCAAGATAATTATGCACTACACGCTGTTCGCTCCATTCGACTATGCTATTGGAAATATATTCACTGCTACAAACACAGCTCCTCACGTTGACTATACATAGTGCCAACAATCCCCAATGCCAATAGCAACCCAATTCAGCATTGTGCCAATATCAATGTCTTCCATCAGACCAGCCTGTGACTTAGTAAATGACTTAAATTACAATACTTACAATAATTACAATAGCCTCCAAGTTTTACTATTGGGCAAACCAAAATAGGTTACATATACTGAGGTACTTAACACTGCACAGCCCTGTTTCTTCAACTTGCCAAGTACACCTGTACTGTACAAAACTTGTGAAAAGCTGAATGTCAAAGTGAAAAGGATAATACATCACCTGCATCAAAATTTATTACTTTTATTTACATTTGTTTACTAGGAAAACAAGACTGGACACCACACAAATATTTAAGTACAGACATGGTAATAAAGTAATAAAATTGATATAAATTCAAGTTAACAATGCAAGCCAAAGCCACAGACATTTTAGTGAGCTATGCATTCATATATACATCGGAGCATTGGTTACATCTCCGATGGCACATAACAAAATATTTGTATAATAGGAACAGTGAGCGCCGATGAATCTGTACACTGAGCCAGATATAAGGCACTGCTGGCTGCAATGGAGGAAGCCAGTGCAGAGACTAGGAGGAAATAGTACGTAAAGTTTAGCAGTGATACCAGATACAGAGTGGGTAGTACAGATGGAAATACATGGTGGGGGTAGATGCATCGGGTGACTTATGGAATGTTAAAAATACACAGTACTGGTGACTGAAAGGAGATCTTAGGGAATGTTAAAAATACACAGTACTGGCATCGGTAGCAGATCAAAGATAGAAGTGAAACTTGGAGGGTCTGTACATGGCTGTGGGGGGCTAGATAGAAGGTTAGCCACCACACAACACGGCACTTAATCCAACTCCGCAACAACCACTTGTAATGTAATGATGCGCATTAAGTCATTTTTACGCGTGAATTGGTTTAAGTCTTACTCACCTGCATTATATCAATACCATGCCACAAGCATAGATTCCTGTTATCACAGAAAGTCATTAATATGGTTAGTCACCTGTATTATATTAATACCGAGTCTTCAGGCCGCAAGCATAGATTTCCATTATCACAGAAAGTCAGTAATACGGTTACTCACCTGTATTATATTAATACCCAGTCTTCAGGCCGCAAGCATAGATTTCCGTTATCAAAGTCATTAACACTTTTCACATGTACTCTTCATAAATTGGCTCCTCATGAACCGGCACACATTACCTACAGTGCACTGTCAACATGCTCACCCAAATAAACTTTACACTTCAAAAACAATGTCATCAGCAACACCATGTCACAAATGTGACCAAGTACAAGAAGTCCTAGAAATTAATCAGTTAATGTAAAACCTTCTTATTCAGCCACACCAGATTCCAACTAAACACTACTACTTGCATAATAAACAGTCAATGACTTTCACATATCACCATTCATTGATTACTTAAAACACCACAGATTTACATTATACCCAGACATGCTTGACACAACTATACGATACAAATCAAAATCCAGTTATTAAACTGGAAGACAGCAACACATCTCCACGAATCCAGTATGTAAACTGCTACAACATTCAGCATCACTGTTTAGTCCACACACAGCATATACTACAGACATACGTAAGCACCACACACACCATATACTACCAACATACATAAGCACCAGAGTAAACTGCAGGACTTGCTACTGTAAAAGATCGCCTTGCTTTTTCAATTACTTTTTCCAAATCTAGAAATGTGTTTTGCGATCACCCGTGTCTTCTCTGGTCGCTCACATCTAGCTATATTCTTTGGCAAAGTTGGTACCAACATGGGTGATACTTCTAAAATGCCTCTTTTGGCTCATACCACTTCTAACATGAGGTCATAAATGTAGTCGAACTTTCGCTTCTCAAAGATTGGTTTCGCCACCCATTCCTGTTTGGCCTTTGGGTACACCACTCTGTATCGAAGCTCTCCTTTAGAAGCTGACTTGGTGGTAGGGCATCGGACAACAGCTTGTTCCCGGTTGTGGTTCTCATTATGGTCAAGGATGGCAAGTATGATTCTTGCTTTCATTCCATCAAAGCTGAAGTGCTCAAATTTGGGGCAGTACCGGCATAGTAATGCATGGAACACTTCGAGGTTTCCAGTGTGGCAGAACTTCGTGATGTGCTTCAGATCTTTAAGAAATGCAGGGTTTGTAACAATCTTCCTTAATGAGCTGTGACACGCATCATCTTCTTCGAGCCACTTCTTCTCATCTCCGTCTATCACTGGCATCTCGTGACCGCAGCAGGAAACCTTCTTTGCACCACTCCAGCTGTGACGGTCTGTAACATGGTAGAGCAGAGACAACCATTTTTCCTCAAGGACAACTTCATCTCCTTCACATGTTTCCGAACACCACCACAGATGATTGGAAATGCTATGGCACCACTGCAGTAATTCACGTCTACCTTGCCTTTTTCCTGCTTCACATACTTTCTTTGTCAGGCTTTTTGACATATGCCACACATCAAACTGATGTTCAATCGCTGGAAATTCCTTCCGCATCAAGAATCTAATCCCACGATGTCTGTCCATTGCCACCAGTCGTACCTTTAGATTTTTATCCATCAAATTAGTCATACATTTCTTGAAAGCTTTCTTCTCCAGTGCTACCGATGCAATTCCTGTGGTAACCTGCTCCAGGTCAAAATCGATGATCTTTCCTGAATCCAAGTCCATCATACTATAGCAGCAATACTTTGCTGAGTATCCAGGACTGTCGCATCGCCCATCTCCAGCTAGCCTGATTTCCTTGCCCTTTGCATCTTCCAGCAGCCGCCTCTGATGCTCAGTCCAGGTATGTTGCAACACTGGAAACAAGTACTCTCGTTGAATTGAATAGAAGGTTGTCTCGCTTATAAATTCCAGTCCTACATATGCACAGAATTGCGCAATATGGGCATATGTACTTCCACTGAAAAGTATAGACGATGCAAGCAGTAGATTTCCAGCTGGCATTCGACCTATTACCAGTTGACTTTGCCACTCCAGAACCTCATGTCCACTAATGCAAGACACCCTCACAAATACACAGGAACCCATCTTCAATCTTTTTTCCACTTCCACTGCTGGTGTTTTGCATTGAGGACATGTCAGTTTCAAGAGTAGAGAATCAAGGCACGATTCGAATACAATGAACTTGGTCTCGCTTATCATTTTTTCATCTTCGTCCAGTTCTTCAATGGTGTCTTCCATCTCAGAGGTTGACATGCTGTCAGAAGGGTAGCACCAGTCTGGATCCTTCTCATTGTCATCACTTCCACAGTGTGAAAATGAGGATTCACTAATCATGCTTGTCTGAAGAAGTTCTGCTGGAAGCTTCACTGGGGTACTGCAAGCCTTTATCTGTAGAGGTGTATATGTACAGGATCTACTTGTGGATGCCTCACTAACGCAATTAGCCTCCTGCTGAAGATCTTCAGTCACTCTCCTGCTACATGTTCCCAATTCTGTATTACTGTTAACTTCAAGTCCCGGTTCACACCTTTCCGTCTGAACAACTTTGGACTTTTTGACATACGTGTGGTCTGTCAATGGTGACACTGCAACCTCTGGAAACTGTACAGCTGCATCAATCATCTTACAAGTTCGGCTTACCAGATCTAACTTTGCTTGCACTCCGACACTACGACCTTTTTTTCCGAACTTTTTTTTTGTTTGACATGCCACCGTCTTCATACTACAAGTCTGAATTTCCATTGTGTATACCTCAATATCTTGCACCACCTCTTCCTCCAATTCTGCTGCTTGCACCACCTCTTCCTCCAATTCTGCTGCTTGCACCTGCAATAGCATTGACATTAATAAGGTCATAGTCATAGAAGGTACTCTGTCAACACCTTAAATATAGGAAGAAACGGTGGAAGAGTATATCCACCGCAATGGCTGCTTTTCAGTTGATGAAATTATACACATGGCAACCAATTTTCAGACATTAAACCAAATTGCCAAATTTCTTGGCGTTCTGAGCAGGTGCCTCCCTTCAGATAACTTTGTTTTTACGTTTCACATTCTTATGTACATCTTTCAGTATGCTGCGCAAGTTTGCTGTGAACTAGTGCAGTAATTTCCCCCTTAGTAAAAAAGCGTTAATAAAAATCTTCTCCTTAAATCGACTGTTTACCATGAATTGTTCGTTAGATACAAACGTGAATCTGCATAACACCATTTACACATGGCTGACATCGACATGCTGTGTCATCAACTCAAACCAGTTTTCCCTGAATCCAGGATTGCGTATCAATGACAGCCTACAAGCCTGTCAACACTTCACCATCTTTTGTGAAGAGCAGAGACATTCTTCCATGTCTACTGGACAACAGCAGTTCTCATATTGCCTATAGAAATGAAGCTTACTGTGACATACATAAGCGTAGCAGTATAGCAAAGAAATGCTTGTCTAGTCTGTTTTCTGCAAGTACGGATGCCTGCTTACCTGCATGGGTTCTGCACAGGCTGGACGTTCTTCTGGTTGATCTTCATCATTCTGCTGTACTAACTCAGCTGCTGGTTCACTTCGCTTACGTTTTGCTTTCCGTTTTGCTGCACTGTCAGTCTGTCAGAGACAACACAGTCTAACCTCAACCACTCATCACAATTGAAAGGTGACCAAAATCACAGCAGGATAATAAAATAATCGAATGCAGCAAATACTTACCTTTCGGTCTCGCGACAGTTGTTCAGTCACAATCGCCGGCAATGTGGGCTGTGTGGTAGTTAGTAATTCATCAATAAGCTGCAATGTTCACAAAAGTAATAGTTATAATACCCATTCCGATGTCCACAGCACTTACTGGACAGATTTGCGACTAAACAAATAAGCAAATATTTGAAGATTACTTACATTTGTGTGTTGTTTGCACCGAAGGCGACGTATTGTTGATGTCCATGGAGTTTTCGTGGAGAAACCGAATAGTGTAGGCACCGCATTACTAATTAGTCTCCTAATCGGACGTCGTGGCTTCATGCCCTCTGGAAGTAACTGATGCATGAAATTCAGTTCAAACTGGCTCTCTTCAAAATGGTTTGAACACAGGAAATGCCGTGGCTTTACAATGGTTACCTCAGCTTTGACAAATTGACTTACATTACCGACATCTCTGCCACAGTTAACCACCCATTGGGTACACTGTTTAATTTCACGTGGGAACCGATGGAATGATACACCGGGAGGCAGACAGTCTCGGGAAATACGGCAACCATATGCAAAGCACTGAGGCATGGCTGTTGTACACCTACAAGATAGAAAAATACATTGTGAACTGGACCGAATTGTCCCAGCATGTTGCAATTCATGACTCATTAGAAAATGAGTGACATTATCAGTATACTGTCATTCTAACTTCCGCAAAGTTAAGCACCATGGCTAATCTATTTCTCCATTAAAAAGCTAGCAAAAGAAAAGTAATTCATTACTCAGCAACACCAAATAGTCAAATGCTATGCATGGTGTGAATCCATCCATTAATTGACAGCAATATCCCACAGTCCATCCAGCAGCGATGAGCAAGACATCATATCTGCTAAAATGCACGCAATTACTCAGAGCTACCACCCACCCACCATAACCGCAGTACCACCCACCCACCATAACCGCAGTACCGCTGCATCTCTAAATGGCCTTGGTGTGAGTCGCCATTCAGACCATATACAAATCAAAGCACTTCTGTTAGCAAAATAAACTACAGTTAGTCTGCAATGCATCCATACTAACATGCGACATTTATTGCCTTTGTCAGTACCATACTGAAAACCATACTTCAATGATGTAATTTATTGCTTTTGCAGGACTGACGCAAACCAAGAAAGCTATCAGGAAATTGTACCGTATATCCACTTCAGGATGGATTACTGTAACATCTCAGCTGAACATACTGTGACCGACCATGAAAAATTAATTTTACAAAGTTAGATGCACACAGTGAAAACTGCACAATAGCGGCAAGAGGTTGCATTGCCTAACCTCCCTTTATCCAGTACACATGCATATTCCTAATAGCTCTGCTGTTACAGTGGCATCATGGTAGAATCCAGCGCTACGTATGAAAATGAATTATACCACTGAGAGGTATTTGTAGTTTAGTGGACATATGAATCAACCAACTTTCTACATTACTGGCAAGACGCTACAGTGGTCTACATGAGTTGATCAGAAATGAAAATCTAATTGTTTTATGAACACGTTGTTGGCTCAGCAATGATCACAGACACATCTTAATCTTATTAATCAAACACTTTATTGCTCTCCATTACAGTGCACATTCAGGAGTGTTACATTAATGTATAGCAGCATTCCTTTTCGTATAATCATTACAGCAGGATAAACACACTTAGATGAACAGAAGTCCATATCAATGCTCAGAGTAAATCCATAGTCCTTCAAAAGGTTGAAACCCAGTGTAACAGTCATCTTCTTCAGCTGGAAATTCAGCTCTTATTCGTGCTACAACACACGGGAAGTATCATGCGATTTCCGAATCCAAGTTTGCGATTGTTGTGCACCCACAAGACATACGCTCTGTAGGCAAACAGGCGGTACAACCTGAAATAAAACAAATTTCAGTAATTTGCACCATTTCATAAGCACTCATCAACATTTGTCCAGATATGATTCTGAAACTTCAGCAACTGCGACGGACTGGCTATGTGCATACATGTCAAGCAGCAATTATTTCACCAATGGTAGTCAATTTGCATGCAAGACTAACCACTTGCACATAAGAGGCCACATGCAAACTGTATAGATATAATGCTTCTAACATGAATTGTTGCTAACTATGCCCTACCTTTACACATTACAATATGTAGCACAAGCAGCCAGTCAGTCCCACTTGGGCATCAGTGTAATCATTGAAACATTTACCTGTTTGTCCACTGTGTGCGTCGGTATCTTCCTCTAAGCATACAGTGATACCTATATAGTAGCTCTAGAATGTGTGGTAATAAGCACGCAGTCTCAAATTGGGGGTGGAAGGTGATGCATGTGGTACTTTCTGATCCCGAGTTTAGTTGTCTCCATTTTTCGATCGCGCGTGGTGATGACACACAACAGTGACATTCACATTCCGTGGTCATAACTGTGCAGTGGCCACAGAAGCACCACTGCATATTCTCTAGACTATAGCCTTCAGGCTGTACTGTTGGCTCTTCACCGTCATTGCTGCTGCTCATACGCCGTTTCCTCCTAGGCTCTCCTGGGCGATAGGTCGGCTCAAATTAATAACCCTGTCTTGAACTGTGACCTTGAAATGCCATGTCAACAGCGACACTAAAAATATAAGGGATAACACCAGGGATAACTGGATCAATCAAAGACTAGATTATTCATCGGCATATACTCATTTACATGTGTAAAAAGTAAATCCCAAATACAAGGATTACAGATATATTGAAGCCATTCATGTGCTGAGCAGTTAACCAATGTCCAAGTAGATCAGGCATGTACCAGAGAAATTGGTATTGGCTACTGTGCCCAGAAAACGTGTGCATTGCGAAATGTAAACGGCTACTTTATCTTTACTTTCATGTGCCCACTTGAGATGTATGGGTTAATTACATGCACCAAGAGCAGTGAAAAAGTGTGGAAATATGATTTGAAAGCAACAGGCAAAGGCCAATAAAAAAGTGAATGTCTAAATATATATGAATGTTAAAATCCTGCAAGAAATCAAAGTGGATTACTTCAACTCAAGAATGGATACAAAAGGCGCAGCACAGAGATAACTTACAAAATTTTTGTTTCAAAGATAGGCCAAAACTGAAGGACACAGTATTGAAGTGGCATGCTAAAAACCACAACACGTGACAGGCTGTGTAACTGTCAGACTCAAAGCTGTTGTGTTCCAAGTTGCGTTATTGAACTCATGAGACCAGGACTACAATCAATAACAGCTATCGCAACTGGAAGGGTCAACATGCGCACATGTACTGAGGGAGCACATTGAAAATGACATTGTGCCTTTGTAAATGCCAATTACAAAAAAAAAACATTATCTATGCTGGGTAACCACCGGTTTCAGACACAGCGTAATCTATTGGAAAATAATGTCATGCAGACAGTATTTCTGAACATCTATAGAAATTACTGTTGTGTAGCAACAGCACTGCAACCCACAGAACACAAGGTACACTTAAGTTAGTTACTTAAGGAACTTTACACAGCCCTTCCACCCCAATCCATCCACACACTTGCACCCATCACTACCAACCATCATCCATAATATTAGAACCCCCCCCCCAAGTGTACCACCACAGACAACCCTTGTTTTTAATAGTTACAATAACTTGCTTCGAACAAATAATCATAGGCATCTGCTAAGCAACGCAAATCAGTCCCACAGACAAAAAGTTATCAGTAAAAGCACTCTAGCCTTGATACTGACATTGATTGTAACACGTTCTTATAAAATGCATATGGACACTTCTGGATACACGTTAACATATGGACTAATGTCACATTGGCTCCTTGCATAGTCCAAAACAATTGTACAAACATTAATGTGTTGTGTGATGCACATTCCCGATTGTATCATACAGCACACGTACAGATTGTTTAAAATTGACATTGAAAATAGTTTCTGTAAGCAATGACAATGCAGCACCATTATTGAAAAAAATGCCCAATTATGTATATTTTCCAGATACAAAGGAGACTCACACTTTGTCGATACAATTCTATTGAAACAGTAAATAAGCACAATCTCAACAAAAATGAAATGTATCGAAACAATTACAAGAGCCATCTCTAGCCAATTAACAGGTAGGAGCTAGCAAATTTATATTTAAAATATTCATCTGCAAATAAAGTGCTTGTTGGCCTGGCACACATTGCCTATGATACAAAGACATGTGGAATTTATGGAAAACGAACAACCGCTTCATACTAACTGCACATTTTGCAAAGCACCAATGCTCCCTTGACTGCACCATCTTCCCACTACAATGAACCACTCAATCAATATACAAAAAAATTTGTAAACTAATAAATAGATATCTGTGAGCCAATAACTGTATATGTCACTGTTTCAGTGGCAGGATGAATGCCAGCTGCCCTCGAAGACATTGTCTATCTTCCAGAGAGAAGTAGATAAGCGAGTAGTATTGCAAACGAGAATGGATGGCATAAAACAATAATTACATAGCTTCTCCACAATGACAGTCTGAGGAATGCAGCATCCTCCCACAAGTACCACAAAGTACAGTTTCAGTTTTCCCAAACATACCATAACAGTCGAAAGCACGAGTATATGAATAAAGAAAATCATTGTGTTGTGCTACTAGCAGTGCTAGCAAACTTGGCATAATAAGAACTAAGACTTTTCCCTCACTCTCATGAAGACAGCCTTGTACCAATGCTGCACTCAAGTCTGTAACTAAACATTCATCTAAATAAGGAAATACTCAGATTTTTCACAACTAGAATGTTACAGCTAACACTGACAAACATTGCAAGGATAGAGCAAGGCCAGAGATAAATGTCATAATTAGAAGTGGTCAAAGCCTTTGTAAAAAGTGTAAAACATGCTGTGACACTACTTGGAATATGTAGATGCAATGATGTTAAGTTCTCTATCTCGCCTTCATTCTTGCTGGATGGGTTCGGAGCTGATCCTCAGCTCAGACTCGGCCAATACTAAAGCTCGAGAGCCAATTCCACCGGCTCGAGGCTCCCCCATATCCCACAATGCTAGACGGTTACTCCCCAGATCTCCTTTGCCGCTTAGCTGACGAGGTGCTTTTTCCAACCGGTTCTGCAGGTGAGTTAATTTTCTAAAGTTCTAGTCAAACTTAGACCCCCTTTAAATTAGTTTTTCTGTAGTAATTTAGTTACTTAGTTTGTTAGCACTCCCTTACAAATATCTTCCCTTTCCTTAAATTTTTCCAAGGGTTTTTCCCTTAGCCCTTAGGCCCCTTCCCACCCCTCCTAGCAGTTGGAGTGAGTGGGTTTCCTGTCATGATCTTTGTTAATTAAGTTCATTTAATTTGTAGTGTAATCTGTGTGTTTGTGTGAGTGATTGCAATGGTGTTGTCACTTTAGATAATGTGTAAAGAATCGAAGGTCTCAGGTTTTAAGATATTTGCTAAGGCTCTTGCCACCCCCATAGTGCCTTTTTTAGGCAAGGCTCAAATTCTAAACCTACCACCCTAGAAAACAAAAATGGGAAGAAACTAAGGGTAATGCTGCTCAATGCCAGAAGTCTAAATCTCAAAATGCACGCTCTTGAGGCCCTTCTCAGTATGGAGAACATTGATGTCTGTGCTGTGACTGAAACCTGGTTCAAGGCTCCTGAGAGCACCCTGGCACTATCAGGTTTTACCTCATATCATGCGTTCCGGCTCCAAAACCCGGACCACACCACAAAAGGAGGGCGTGTATCCATATTCATCAAGGATACCCACACCTCCAGGTTGGTGGCAATGCACAAAGCATCGCAAACCATCCAGGTGCAATTAACCATAGGCAAAACTGCTCTACAATTTGTAGCATGCTACAGGCCACCCTCTCAAACTCAGTAACCCCACACAGCCTTCCTGAAGACACTGGAGGGTATAAATGCATCTCCAAACACCATTATATTGGGTGACTTCAACTACCCGAATATAGACTGGGAACATTACTCAAGCCCCAACTTTCTAGCCCAAAGGTTCCTGGAGTTCATAAATTCAAATGCCATGGAACAACTACTCACCGTTCCCACAAGAGGGGAAAATATATTAGATGTCATCATCACAAACATGGGGACAAAATGCTCCACACTGGAAGTATATCCCTCATTGGTGAGATCAGATCACAAACTTATCTCACTGGAAATCCACATCCCGCCCCCACCCCAAACAAAAAAGACCACAGTGAAGAACTTCTCTAAAGCAAACTTCACACTACTCAAGACTGGTGTGGTATCCTTCAAGGCCCCCGAGCCAGTGGAAACCACAATCCAAGCTGCGGAAGCCCTTACAAATGCCTTCTACGAACAACTCCAGGACTGCATGGATCAGGCAATCCCTAATAAAACCAAGACTCTTTCCACCAGAGGCAAACGTCCAGTCTGGTGGACCCCAGCCATAAACAAACTTTACAATAAGAGGAGAAAGCTGTTACATGATAGAGCAAAATCCATAAAAGACAAGACACCCTTGATCATTATTAGTAAAAAAATACGAGCACTCATAAAATCATCCAAGGCCAAATTTGAGAGAAAAATTCCAATAGATTCAAAAGACAATCATAAGGCCTTCTTCAGCTATGTTAGAAACCTGGGTGGAAACTCCCAGATATGCGCAGAATTAGTCCAAAATGATACAAAAATCACTGAACCCACAGACATTGCCAACATACTGGCAGACAGGTTCAGTGCAAACTTCACCCCCCTCTCCCCCCCAAAAGGAGAGATAACTATCCCAGCGTAGTGTAGCCTCCCAGACATCTGTAATGCGCAGGTGAAAGCTGCTCTCTCTAAAGCTAAAAACACAGCATCAATGGGACCGTATGGTGTCCCCAGCTGTGTGCTACATGAACTCAACGAGGAACTAAACCCGCATATAAGGCAGCTGTTTAATCTTAACCTTACCACAGGATACGTGCCCAAGGAGTGGCGTACGGCAACTGTGGTCCCACTCCACAAAGGCGGTACCTCTACGGACCCTGGAAATTACCACCCCATAAGCTTAACAAGCCTGGTCTGCAAAGCTATGGAGAGGATCATAATGGAACTCAAACAAAGACATAGGGGACTTGCAGACATTGGAGCCGACCCAGTTTGGCTTTGTCAAGGGCAGATCATGCCTTTTGAACTTGGTCGACTTCTTCAAAACAGTCACCAAGGCCATTGATGAGGGAAAGGCAGTCCATACAGCCTACCTTGACCTTGCAAAAGCTTTCGACACAATACCCCACTCGGGTATTATAGAGAAACTTACCAGCTTAAATGTAAACCCATATGTCACAAGATGGGTTGCAAACTGGCTAAAGGACAGAACCCACAGGGTTAGAGTTGCTGGCGCCATGTCAGACTCCAAGCCGGTCACAAGTGGTGTCCCACAGGGCTCAGTCCTTGGCCCCCTGTTCGGCATCTACTTCTCAGAAGTACAGGCAAACATAGGAGGACTATGGCTGACAAAGTTTGCAGATGACTGCAAACTGGGCGCCATAGTGGAAAGTACATCGGACACAGATATCCTTCATAGGGGTCTCACAGAAACTGATAACTGGTGCCAGAGCCATGGCCTGAAGTTAAATGCCAAAAAATGTACATCACAGACACCACTGAAACAAGTGTAGCTGCAAACATTATACATCACGTATAATGTTTCTGTCCCATTATTGTCAGTTAAGCATTATATGGCTCATTCAATCCTGCCTTCTTTTACAACAAAGAAAACCATACTTTGAAATGACAAATTCATTAAAAATAATAAAACACATTGGCTCCAAATCATGCAACTTCCTACCTGCAAAAAACCACAGATCTTTCACTAAAACTAGGTCTGCTTACTTCCACATAATGACACCTCTCCCTAATTAAGTCTAATGGTATACAATATACCAGGATCTGGATTACCGGAAAAATATTAAATTATGGCCTATAAATTGCAAGTGCATTTTGTTTAATTAAACTACATTCAAAGCCCACTTGCTGTATTTTTTCAGTAACGTCCCAATATCCATTTCCAGGTCACTTTACAAGACATTGGCAGTGGTAGACTTAGCATCCTACAGATCCATGCAGGACCACACTCATACTGCTAACATTGTCCATTAAATGTAAATATCCATCCACTGTAAGAGGCAAGAAGCTGTGTCTTAATCTATTTTTGGCATTTCTAGTACACAAGTATCAGGTTTTAAAACAAATAAACATTCTCCACTGTTTGTAAGTCTCTGCCTTTAATAACCATCTACTATTGCAGCACTCCCAACACCTGATTTGCCAGTATTGATGATCCACCAAAGATATGCTTACTGTTGTCCAATCTACTACTGTTTAGAAACCACCAATGACAAAAAAAAACAATAAACTTTATATGCTACAGTCCCACATTAATCAATCCACTACTGACCCATTAACTCTAGGCTGCTGCCTGCTGTCTCATTCTTACTCCCTGGGACTGCATTACCTTGGATGACTACTTTTATTTCCTAAGCAAAAGACACAAATTGGAAGATGAACCAAAAATCCTGACATTCTTGGAAAAACCATACAGCTGAGAGCAGGGTTGCCAGATTTCCAGCACCCCAGGTAGGGACAAAAAAGAAGAAGAAGGTCTGTCACGGCAAGTGAAGACCAAAAAAAAAAAAAAAAAAGGTCTTTACATTAAAGAAGTGAGCTCACTCAGTAGCTCTGCAACCTATTTACATTTTACTATGAACGCCCCTCTGTGAGATTGGCCACCATATTGTGGTATACCGACCACTCATAAGAGCAAATTTGTAACTAGAGTTCAATTTATGCATACTAAAACTCTGCAGCATGAACTAGGTTGCTTAGGAGGGATGGGACTGGGAGTGACAGTGAAGCTTGACTGAAAGCACCAGCCCTGACAACGTATACCACTTAAGAAATTATATCACGCCTTCCCAATTCAGGAAAGACTTAGAAGATGCCCTCATAAAGGAAACACAACACCACTACTTCGCTAATACAGCTCTACTTACTATGCATTTTCAAATGCATTAGAATCGCGAATAACATGTTCACATTCCTTTTATCTGTCATGATTACAGAATACCACCATACTGCCTGTTGGTGTACTCACTTATTTGTATTATCTTTACCTCCTTTGTACTCCATAGCATTTTCTCGTTTGTTGCATATGTATGTACAAGTTTACCTTTTGCAATTGTTTGCATTCTATTATTGCCGGCGCTGGCTTGGACCTGAAATAAATCCTCTGCGATCACTCTTTACCTGTCCACTGTTCCTGATTTAGGCTCAGAATTTAGCTCTGTCCCTCTTTATCTGTGGTGACTTAAGAGTCAATAAAACAGAATAGTTACTGATTTTACATTGCTTTCGATTAACTTTAGAAACTATGTTCACTTATTCTATCAAAATACCTCAAGTTAGCACATGCAATATTTTAAAAGTGACCCCGATTGTTTTTGGATTTGTCCCCGATTCTGGTGCTATGTCTGCATAGCACTAAACACGGAGCTTCTCGTGTTTAATGCATTGCAGTTCCGCATTCAACACAAGTAGCTCCGTGTTTAGCGATTTTTGATTGGCCCGTATACTGGCATATGGGCCAATCGCGAACACGGAGCTTCTCGTGTTTAATGCAGAACACAAGAAGTCGTGTTTAGTAATTTTGATTGGCCCGTATGCCAGGTATACGGGACAATCAAAAAAAAAAAACAAACAAAGCGGAGGCTGGCCGGGATTTAAACCGGCAGGGCGGGACTCGGGATCAGGCTGCTGATCTCGGGACAGTCCCGCCCAAATAGGGACGTCTGGCAACCCTGGCTGAGAGGTATGATTTCATATTCAATACAAAACTCTCCGTCCGAAAATCTGCAATGTAATGAAAGTGTACTTTTAATATAGGATGCATTTTTTAAGCTTACTGCAAGCAAGTTTCTCGAGGGATAATTCCTCAACTATTTTCATTGACTACTAGGCAATTTCAGTAAACAAGCATTTTTGAGGGGAGGGGGTGGTCAAGCCCCCACCATATACCCATATAACAGAACACTCATCCACATCCCCTGGCTACCTTTACTTTGAGAATGCATTATCACAAAGAAATTGAAACAGACCCAACTGTAAATACATAATTGTTTCCCTTAATCTGTGACTGTGTGGTCCAGTAGTAAAGACCGTCACACCATACATGAGCACCTGCTGTCAGGACGTAACTACATTCAGAGATTTGTACCACAGTAACCTTACAGGAAGACATTATAACTGAATAGCTAGATAGCAAGGCCGTATTATATCTAAATAAAACAGTTTTTTAAATGTATTACATCAGCATTATTAAATGAATAGAATACTGTTAGTAAAAGTGATGTAGATGCCTTGTGACTAACCACGTCAGTAAGGTGTGAATAACTTGAATGCAAACAGCATAAAAAAGTCTGTATTTCCTGTATTAGGTCAGACAAAATTCTATACTTGTTATGGTCTTTTGCCTCCTGGTGTACACTAGTAAACTTGACTCTGAACCTCCTGGGTATTGAATTATGATGTTTTTATTTGACAATTTCACTTTGTCCATGTGTTCACAAGCAGCAACATTTGTGTAATTAAGTCCAGTAGTGACGTCACACACACACACTCCTCGCTTGCATCCACACACACACACACACACACACACACACACACACACACACACACACACACACACACACCCTCGCTTGCATGCACACACACACACACACACACACACACACACACACACACACACACACACACACACACACTCCTCGCTGCATCCACACACACACACTCCTCGCTGCATCCACACACACACACACACACACACACACACACCGCTTTGCACACCTCGCTTGCATCCACACACACACACACGCCCGCTTGCATCCACACACACACACACGCCTCTATCCACACACACACGCCTCGCCATCCATTAAGGCCATTGACGAAGGGAAGGTGGTCCACACAACCTACCTGGACCAAGCAAAGCCTTCGATACAATACCCCACCGGGCATTATAGATAAGCTCACCAGCTGAAATTATAAACTCCCTATGTCACTAGATGGGTTGCAAACTGACTCAAGGACAGAACCCACAACCCCCCAATTGCTGAGCCATGTCAGACTCCAAACCAAGCTACATAAGTGCCATCCCACAAGGCTCAGTCCTGACCTCTTTTTGTTCAGTATATATTTCGAGGTACAGGCCAGGCTCAGTCCTGGGTATGACCAAGTTCTATGATGAGTGCAACGGTGGTATAATCACTCTCCAGCTTCATACATCCTCCAAAAGGCCCTCATAGAAACAGACAACTGGTCACAGAGCCATGGCCTGCCAAATGCCAAAAGTGTATAGTCATCCCTTTGGCAAAAAACAGTGAGCCATGGCTCAACCACATAGGTGGTAATCCATAAGTACAGAAGAAGTAATTAGGACCTGCTCCACCAAATACCACACAATCTCTCATTTGACAACCACGTGGCCAAAGTGGAAGTTAGAAAAACATTTTATATAGCCCACTCAATCATGAAGGATTCACATCTAGATCAGGAGGTCATCAGACTTTACTCATCCCTCATCAGGCCCATAATTGAGTACAATGCCTTTGGACACCTGAAAGAGACATGGAAGAGTCAATCTTGTAGCCCATTGAGGTATGACTCTGAAGCCCTGAGTAGCATACTGCCATCACTCCAGAAAGATACCCCAGTATTAAGGACAAAATGACTTACTTCAGCAACTGGCATAGTCCTGGTGTCATTCTAAGGGGATCCAGTATCAAGGACAGCTGAATGACATAGCCAACAGACCACGCATAAGTTTTCCAGTGTGATACCTGCACCTGTCGCCTCTGGGATTCTATAGATACTAGCCAAGCCTCTATCAGCCTTATAGTGCCTTTTTAGGCAAGGTTCAAATGACAAATTCACAGATACCACAGATAGTCAGTAAGCAAAAACTGAGGGTATACTCCATGCTATATAAGTCTAAACCTCAAATGCACTCACTCAAGTACTTAAAATGGGAGAACACTGGCGTCTGTGCAGTGACTGAGACCTGATTTAAGCACGCAGAGACCAATTCCCTGCATTTCACCATACTATAAGTCATACCCACACCTTCGCCATCTAACTGGACTACCAACACTAAAGGCAGATACTCCCTTCTATTCATTAAGGACACACACCTCCAAGCTAGTTGCTCAGCATAATGCATCTGAGATTATCCAAGTGGCCAAGTAACTCTGGGCAAACTGCAATCCAAAATTGTAGCTTGCTACAGATTCCCCACCAGGCTCCAGATTCTCACTCCTCTTTCTTGATACACTGGAAAATATTAGGGTTCAAATCCAAACACCCTAATAATGGGTGATTTCAGCCACTTCCACTATTAACTGGGGTTCAACCAAACTGTATCAACTCCTTCACTCAACGCTTTCTGGACTTCATAAATTCCAATGCCCTGGGATCAACTTATCCTCACCGCCACCAGGGTAACAATAAATCCAACCTAGTCATTACTTTTAAGTATTTATGACCAGTGCTCCACACCTGAAGTCAAATCCTCATCGGTCAGATCCAACCACAGCTAATCACCCTAGATATCCACATCCTCATCCATCCCTCATTAAGGAAACCACTGTAAAATATTTCTCCCAAAGCCAACTTCCTGTTTAGGACGGAAGTAGCAAATTTTCATGACACCTATGCAGAAGGACAATTCAGTTACGACTGCTGAATTACTTACATTATTAATGCGACTTATAAGTTAATTTTACATGAGTGGCTGGATCATAGCTATTAAGCACAGAACCAAGATCTATCCTCCAAAAGGAAAACCACCCTGGTGGTCCTCTGCCATAAAAAAACTCTGCCAAATTAAGGAAGAAACTGCTGAGAAAAACAATAAAACCATCCAAAGCTACTCTTACAAAAACATTCTCACTCACTGATTCTAAGGGCAACCACAAAGCATTCTATAGCTATGTTAAGAAACTCACTGGCAACACCTTGTGATCTGCTCTGGAGTTACAGCACAATGGTATCAGTGTACCATAGTAGTCCAACCCGACATACCATCCTATGTGTAATGTGTAACAATCCCTCTCAACCCTAAAGGGCCTATATCTACCGGAAGAATGCAGAGTCCCTTGCAATCACAAATAACGCAGGTGTGCCCTGCACTCTCTAAAAGTCCAGAACACAGCATCACCTTGGGAACTATTGCCCTATTAGCCTGATGAGCCTGGTCTGTAAGGCCATGGAACATATCATCATCGAACTTATAAACGAAGACATTGATAACCTCCAAATTTTGGACCCCACTCAGTTTGGGTTTGTAAAAGGAAGATCATGCCTCCTGAACCTGATCGACTTCTTTGAAGCAGTCACCAAAGCCGTAGAGGAGGGTAAGGTGGTTCACACAGCCTTTCTTGACCTCTCCAAGGCTTTCGACACCATCCCCCATTCTGGAATTATAGATAAAGTCATTAAGTTAGGTATAAATCCCCACTTCACAAGATGGGTTGCCAACTGGCTCACGGACAGAACCCACACTGTAAAAGTTGCCGACTCAAATCTGACTTCAAACCAGTGACAAGTGGAGTGCCACAAGGTTTAGCCTGGGTCCTCTCCTGTTTTGTATATACTTCTCTGAAGTACAGGCTAACACAGAAGGTATCTGGCTAATGAAGTTCACAGATGACTGCAAACTAGGAGTCAGTCGAGTGCCCAAACGATGTGGACATAGTACAGAAGGGTCTCACTGAGACAGACGCCTAGTGTCAGAGCCATGGTCTCAAGCTCAATGTCAAAAGGGTCTCACTGAGACAGACGCCTAGTGTCAGAGCCATGGTCTCAAGCTCAATGCCAAAAAGTGCATTGTCATCCCCTTTGGTAAAAGCTCTGTACCCATGAAGTAACATAGGTGGCAGTCTACTTAACGCCAAATGTGTGATAAGAGACTTTGGAACCCAGGTGGACAGTAGTCTCTCCTTTGATAATCACATCACCACAGTAGTCAGGAAATCCTTCTACATGGCACACCATCATGAAAGGGTTCTCATCCAGAAAAGAGGTCATTGTTCCCCTCTACTCATCACTCATTAGACCCATTATAGAGTACAACGCCCCTTTTGGGATGTAACTCACAAGACATCTGCAACAGCTGGAAAGGCAGCAAACGTACCTCACCTAGAGGATTACCGGCCTCAACATATGCCCTACGCTGACCATCTCAAAAAACTCCAGCTTTACTCCATAGCATATAACCTACTCAGAGGTGATCTCTGCCTAACATACAAAGCTATGTCAAACCCAGAGCTGTTGGACATGCTACACCCAAAGAAATCCCAATCCCTCCGAGCTACATGCTCTAGGGACCTAAACCTTGTCACCACAATAAACAGAACATGCTGGAGGGATAGAGTCCGGTCCCACAGACTTCCCAAACTCTGGAACAAACTACTCATCTATGTCGAGCAGAATTCCTCATTACCACTCTTCAAGAAAAATCTTGATGAGTGGATGGGAAATAGGAAATTTACCCTGGGGATCACGTCTGTTGCTCTGCTCGACAGGGGCACAGGAAAATAACATTCTTGGGTGGAGAAAGCCAGGGAACCTTGTTGGCTAGGCTTACTTAGGCCCTTGGGCCGATAGCCTAGTACCTACCTATGAACCTATAAACCTATGAATACCTGCCCCTGTCCAGTCTGTGTCCTGAGAATGAAGATGTCTCCCAAACTGCACACAGTAATCCAGACCATATTTTACCAGCTTTCTACATGAAAAAATATAATGTTTAGGTTTCTACTGGCTATGCCTCTTTCTAGATGTCATAGTATTCTGCCAGCCTTCCTTGCAGCTCTCCTGCACTGCCTGATAATATTTATTCCATTTGATATGATTGTTCCTAGCTTTAAGAGCAAACATGACAGAATTAGACATAATGGTGAGGGAACTAGGAACTTACAAGCATAAGAAAGGTAGGACATATGTGCTTATTTTGGCATCATTTTACATGAACATTTTCAAGTGACATTTTGGAGAAAATGAGATTTCTTTTTTGCTTGCAGATGTTACAATGTAGTTTAGCTTATCTAAGATAATATTTGTTCAGAATCAGTGTATGGTGACATAAAACAGGTTTCCCAAAAATGATTAGCTGGCAGATACACATTTGCCAGTAAACTGTAAATGAACTAGTAGGATATTTTTTTCTGTCAGTTAAAGTTTTATGAGACGACTTCTAGAACATATAAAATGTATATTTTTTTTAACCTGAACTTATACATTCATCATGTTTGAAATGAATATGAAGGTAAGGAGTTGTTCATCCATGCAGTTCCAATGACCTAATGCTCTGCAAAATAATTTCCCAACAGACATCCACCAGAGTATGAATGTGTATATATATATATATATATATATATATATATATATATATATATATGTGCACGTGTGTGTGTGTGTGTGTTTATATGATGACATACTATAAGAAACACACTTTATGCTTTTCTCATATAGGTGAACTAACCAGAATATGCATGTGTTCAACATGTATGCAGAGTTGGTTGCTTATTGCAGTAACTTGGCCTGAATGAAGATTAATGAGATGAAGCACAGTTTCAGTACCACCTTGTAGTTTAGACTGGCTAATGCATGTAATATTTTACAGACAGTGATTTACTTTACCCAATATAAGTGACTAAAATAAAAAACTCATCTCACAAACAAACATGCACCTCATCACATACTATCACACCTCTCAACTGTCCAGATTTTCACAGAATGTCCATATCTTTGCCTCATATTTTTGGTGTGCACCTCATAAAATTTTGTGGTTTTCAGGTAAATCAGTGAGGACTGAAGTCACTGAATAATGGCATACATTTACGTTTCAGACTTCATGTCCTTCAGAAAGTACATGCTAACACAATTCCTGTTATTATGGTAACTTTCTAATTTTATAAGAACAATATGTAAAATCTGTCCCTATTTTGAGCCTTAGTTTCACCCATTATTTTAGGCTTTGTCCAGATTTATTGCACTAAGACATTGAGAAGTGTACTACGCTGCTCAAACATCTACATAATCCATTGACACTCAAACGACTACATCTCCATAATTTACTGACACTCAGACAAACACACACACACACACACACACACACACACACACACACACACACACACACACACACACACACACACACACACACAAACACATGCAAGCACAGACACACAGACACACACACTGCAAAACACAATAACATTCTTTATCTCTCATCCACACAAACACATACTCACATCATATAAACCCCAACACTCCAACTTCAAAGCACATGCACACCAGCATATGCACCATAATACCTAGCATTGTTTTTTATGGGGGGATCCCCCTGCATCCTCCATGTGGGTGACCATACCCCCACACTGCTGCCACTTTATATATACCAACTCCAAAACAGTGGGTAAAGGGCATATCTCCAGTCCCAGCTGTACTGCAATTTTGAACCACTTAGAAACCACACCTTTTGGTGATATGGCCAACATTTTGAAAACCTTTTCTTTTCTCTGGGTTGTGACAACTGCAAGGAATCGACCAGCTGTGCTTTTGATCCATTGAATAAAACTCTTCATTTGCGCCCCATTTTTGTCAACATTAAGCTGGTCAGTTTTACACAGACTTTCCGAAATGTTTATTACAACTACATGATATTTACTGATTCTATTCTTTTTTTATCTTTGTTTTGATTTTTGTTTTAGTTGCTCTAACCCATGTTGTTTTGCACTTATTTTTATGTATAACCCTCAATAACCAATATACTTGTGTTTTCAATAAACTGAACACAACAGCAAACAGTAGGGGATGAATGAGGGCATGTACATGTGTTTGTGCCCAAGTGACAGAGAGAGAGAGAGAGAGAGAGAGAGAGAGAAGGAAGAACTCCTCGCTTGCATCCACACACACACACACACACACACACACACACACACACACACACACACACACACACACACACACACACACACACACACACACACTCCTCGCTTGCATCCACACACACACACACACACTCCTCGCTTGCATCCACACACACACACTCCTCGCTTGCATCCACACACACACACACACACACTCCTCACTTGCATCCACACACACACACTCCTCACTTGCATCCACACACACACACACTCCTCGCTTGCATCCACACACACACACACACACACACACACACACACACACACACACACACACACACACACACACACTCCTCGCTTGCATCCACACACACACACACACACACACACACACACACACACACACACACTCCTCGGCTCCACACACACACACACACACACACACACACACACACACACACACACACACACACACACACACACACACACACACTCCTCGCTTGCACACACACACACACACACACACACACACACACACACACACACACACACACACACACACACACACACACACACACACACACACACACACGCTCCGTTTGCATCCACACACACACACACGCTCCGTTTGCATCCACACACACACACACACACGCTCGCTTTCATCCACACACACACACACACACACACACACACACTCCTCGCTTGCATCCACACACACACACACACACTCCTCGCTTGCATCCACACACACACACACTTGCATCCACACACACACACACTCCTCGCTTGCATCCACACACACACACACACACACCCTCGCTTGCATGCACACACACACACACACACACACACACACACACACCCTCGCTTGCATGCACACACACACACACACACACACCCTCGCTTGCATGCACACACACACACACACACACACACACACACACACACACTCCTCGCTTGCACACACACACACACACACACACACACACACTCCTCGCTTGCATCCACACACACACACACACACACACTCCTCGCTTGCATCCACACACACACACACACACACACACACACACACACACACACACACACACACACACACACACACACACACTCGCTTGCATCCACACACACACACACACTCCTCGCTTGCATCCACACACACACACACACACACACACACACACACACACACACACACACACACACACACACACACACACACACACACTCCTCGCTTGCATCCACACACACACACCTCGCTTGCATCCACACACACACACCTCGCTTGCATCCACACACACACTCCTCGCTTGCATCCACACACACACACACACCAGCTTGCATGCATACACACACACACAGACAGACACAGCAGCTTGCATGCATACACAGACACACACACAGACACACCAGCTTGCATGCATACACAGACACAGCAGCTTGCATGCATACACACAGACACAGCAGCTTGCATGCATACACACAGACAGACACAGCAGCTTGCATGCATACACACAGACAGACACAGCAGCTTGCATGCATACACACAGACAGACACAGCAGCTTGCATGCATACACACAGACAGACACAGCAGCTTGCATGCATACACACAGACAGACACAGCAGCTTGCATGCATACACACAGACAGACACAGCAGCTTGCATGCATACACACAGACAGACACAGCAGCTTGCATGCATACACACAGACAGGCACAGCAGCTTGCATGCATACACACAGACAGACACAGCAGCTTGCATGCATACACACAGACAGACACAGCAGCTTGCATGCATACACACAGACAGACACAGCAGCTTGCATGCATACACACAGACAGACACAGCAGCTTGCATACACACACACACACACAGCAGCTTGCATACACACACACACACAGCAGCTTGCATACACACACACACAGCAGCTTGCATACACACACACAGCAGCTTGCATATACACACACACACACACACACACAGCAGCTTGCATACACACACACACAGCAGCTTGCATACACACACACACACACACAGCAGCTTGCATACACACACACACACACAGCAGCTTGCATACACACACACACACAGCAGCTTGCATACACACACACACACACACACACACACACACACACACACACACACACACACACACACACACACACACACACACACACAGCAGCTTGCATACACACACACACACACACACACACTTGCATACACACACACACTCATGATAGTGGCCAGGGAAATGTAAGATCCGAAACAGAAATCTGTGATGCCGAAGCAGAAAAGCTGTAAAAATAAGCTAATTCATCTTCCAAAGCTGTATTATGCAGATAAAATTGCTTTTAGAGAAGCGTTTTTATCTGCATAATAATGCTTGTGAAGATTAAATGCTGGGGGAACTGAAATGAAGGTATGAAAGTGTGTGCACTGTTATGCACGTGGACCATGGCGTTTACATGTGAAAAGGGGAAAAAATTAATGCCAGCGACTTGGAGAGAAAGAAAATGAATGCTGAGAAAGTGTGTGCGTAGTTATGCATGTGGTGCATGGCGTTTTCGTGCAATGTGAAAAAAAAAAAAAACGGCAGCGATTACTAAGGGGGGGGGGGGACACATTCACTCGGCCCCGGGCATTCAATCATGCACATCAGACTTTGTCGAGTGCAAAATATCACACGCACACACAAAAAACACTTGCATTTGGGCTCTGTGTACTGCATGCATATATACACAGTCATTCCGCAGACTACAGCACCAGTCATACACACTCGATGCATTAACACACACACACACACACACACACACACAATCCGACTTCAGGATACAGCAACTAAACAAAGCAGTCACACTTACAAAAGTAACATTCACATACACACAACACACTAAACAAAATTAACATTCACATACACACAACCCACTAAACAAAGCAGTCACACTTACAAAATTAACATTCACATACACATAACCCAGCAGCCATACAACAGAGGTCCACACCAGCATTCAGCAACTGAAACACGCGACGACCCCCAAAAAAAAAATAAATAAATAAAGCATCTAAATTGAGAAACTCGCAGCCCGAACGCATCAACACATGCACACAACCCAGCAGCAATCAAACAGAGCTCTGCAACACCATTCAGCAACTGAAACACACGACGACAAAAAAAAAAAACACATTGCTAGTGCATCTTAACTCAGAAACTCGCACCCCGAATGCATCGACACTACTAAAGATACTGCGTGGAGTCAAATAATAAAGAAATAAACTCACCTTAGCTACAAGTAAACAGAGTGCGATATACAGGGAATCCTCAAGTCCTTCACTTGATTGTCCTCGACACTTTACACTTCCAAGAAAGGGAGTTCCACACAGCAGATACGAGATTTATTGGGTCAGTGGAGTGGGTTGGACAAGAAGGCTCTGACATCACCTTGTGGGAGGTTCAATGGATACTGCTAAACAGAATGGTAGAAGAAACTACTCGTAACTTGTACAGAAGGAAGTAGCTGTGACGTCAGCTTTTAAGAGACAGGTACACTGTTTTCAAAAGCGGGACTTTTTTTTTCAGACTTACACTGAACTAGTACAGAAAGGGAGCATGGCTAGGAGTTAAAACGGTCGAGTTAATATTTTTGTAAAGCGGCAGTGGAGATTTATTTGGAAAGGATTAGCTAACAGGGGAGCAAGGAGACATCAGGTTGTGCACTAGAATTTCTTATCCCGTTGTTCTCCTTTAAGCAACACCTGGATAACTGGATGGTAAACAGGTTATACACCCTTGGGATACCACCTGTGTCCCTGTTGGACTGGGGCATCGGGAGATGACTTGCATGAACATGGCCTAAACTCTGGGCTAGGCTTATGAGGTCCTCAGGCCCAATAGCTTACTAACCTCTTATGATCCTAGGTATACCAGTTATGGCTCTGTGATGGACTATGTTGTCATGTCTCCACACCCATTACTCTGTGGTGTAATCTACTGTGGTGTGTCTCCTATGGGTGACATCCCAGTACCATGTCATACAGCCACCATCTGAGAAATAGGTGAGTGTCACTACAAGTGTATGGGGACAGTCCAGCAACATGTGTGTAACCCAATGACAGCACTGCAAACGTGCTGTGGGATATCCTCCCTGTAAGTGTCCAACATCCGCAGTACACAGATGTTTGCAGAATTTGTACATGTGCCTGATATATGTGGACCATCTGCCAGACAAATGTGGATGTGTGGCAAACAGTTGGACAATATGTAATGTTTGTTCCCAGACTGTGGGTAATCTGGCTGTCACATGCCAGACCCCTCAGAAAATATTTATGGTACATTAATATCTGGCACTGTATTCATTCCCTTATGTTGTATGCTTGATATGTACACTCTGTCACTGAGGCCGGGCCTGTCCCTGCCCCCACTACTACTGGCTATAACCTGCTGTCCTGCTGTAGGGGGTCAACAGGTATGCTAGACATAGCGCTCAAATGATGGGATACTTGTGTAGAGTACACAGTGTCCTAGCTAGAGTACATCAGGAACAGTCAGGACACCTGCACAATGTTTGAAGTATGCCTGTGTGACATTCACAGACTGAGAGGAGATGACTGACAGAACATCACATCATGTGATATTCCAGCTGTATCCACCAGTAGTTACTGTCAGTATTGTCTAAAATACAATCCAGTAGCATTTGTACATGAGCTGACCATTGCTGGAGGGATTCAGAGGGCCAGAGCTGTGATCTATGCCACAGCAGACAGAGCCAAAAGAGAAGCCTGTAGGTGCCAGACAGCTGAGTAACAGCAATGTGTTATTCAAATATATGTACTACAGACCTACTGTTTTAATCCCTGTTTCCCATACCTGCATCCTCCTATCTGCATCTCATTACATGGGGGCTTCTATTACATACCTGGTATAGTGCTGTTCTCCTTTATGTGCAGAAATCCTGTAGTATAATGCCTATGTTCTCACAGTCTGTCTTCATAAAAAAAGTCACAGACCTGTTAACCATAGGCAGCAGCTTGCCTTTTGTAAGTAATGCTCATGAACATGTGATTGCCTGTGCACCAATCTGTGGCTCACACTTGCTAATTGTATCCAGAACAGCTGGCTTGCATTTTCATTAGCCAATTGCATATCACCACCCTGCTATATTTAAAGCCTTCGTGTAGGCCTTGGCCCTGTTCCTGGCCTGTGAGATTTACATTATCGAAGTGTGGGGACTACAGGATCACAGATGGTAGGTAAAAAACTGTCCACTGTCCAGATTTATGTGGTATGTCCACAGTTTGGCATGCTATGTTTGGCCATTGTGAACAGATGTTCTGATTATGTGGCAGTTTACTGTTTAACAATGTGGGTTGAGGTCAGTAAGTGGACAGACAGATGTGAGCGTCATACATCATTTACATCAGAATGTCCATGCAGCTGCAGTAGCCACTGGTCTATCAGCTGTTTATGTTTGTAGGGGAAGACTGTGACACATGTCTCTGTCACTTGACCATTCCTCTCCAACCATTTCTGTATGGGTGCTGTGTGGATCGCCTGTTCTAGGTGTTTAAGAGGTAGGGTAGGTCTGTAGCAGGTAGCTGAACATACTGCTGCATATGTTGCCAGCTGCTGCTGCATTCTGACCAGGAGTCATACTGGAGAATGTGAACACATTGTGGGACAGCAAGCTGTATATGTCAGTGTGGGAATAGTGTCACCTCTGTTGTGACAGCATAGCCAGGGTGATGGTTTCTATAACAGTCCAAGTGATTTTTTATGTAATAATGCCATCCAGAGAGTGGTAGGCAACATTTAGGATACTTATACATAATTGTGAAGTGTGTCCCAACCTACAGGCCTTTGCTGTGCTAATATGGGTGGCAGTGACTGCAGTAGCAGCAACCGGTTCAACTTAAAATTGCAGGGCTCAGTCATGTATTTGTTGTTTTGACAAACATGTACCTGACATGCAACAAACTGGAATGGATGCCAGGACTGTGGGAAGCAAAATGTATAGCATGCTTGGAATGACTTCAGTAGCAGCATGTTGACCTGCTTAAAATTGCACGTCTCAGTCAGTAATTTGTTGTACTGACAAGCATGTACTTAACATGCAACAGACTAGAATGGCAGCCAGGACTGTGTGTGGAAAAATGTAAAGCATGCTAGGAATGTAACAGATTGAGCTACTGAGTCAATACTAAAACAAGTGTATTTGAAAGACATATGTACATGCATACAGTCTGTTACACAGGATTGGCATGAGCATGTGTGTTCAGATGGGTGTGATGTATGACACTGAACTGTCTGTCATGATTTTCTAATCTCAATCTGTACTGACATGCTGGTACTTCAGCACATAGAATAGGTTTTGTGACAAGCATGCCAAAAGTAGGTAACACAACTGTGGACATTGTGCAACAGTCTGGGCAGTTGTCAGCTCTACCTGATATCGTAGGCCTCACATACATCCAACTGCATTTATTTGGCTGTGTACTGGTTTGGTGTCTGCATCACAGTCCCAAGTATGCTGTCATTTTCCCCATTTTATGTACAAGCAGTGTGTCAGTGGCATTGAGGATATATGTATGGAAACACCCATTATTCTTCAGAGCTGAGTGGCCTAGGCTAATGCACTCTGTTGTAGTTGACAGGGTCCTGGGTTTGAGACTTGCCAGGTGCGTGGTTTTTTTTGCTGATGTGTATTACTGATACTCATGATATGTTTATGAAAACACCTGCCATTCATCAGCACTGAGTAGCCTAGTGTGTTAATGCACTGTGCCCTAGTTGGCAGGGTTCCAGGTTTGAGATTTGGCAGGGGTAATCATTTTGCTGATGTGCATAACAATATTAGAAAGACAGAAGGAGATTAAAGCAGTTTTAAACACCTTAAAACAGGTTTGCATGGGTTTGAGCAATGTGCCATGAAGCGGCACTGTGCTCAGCTCTGCTTAAACCAGTGCTATTTCCAAAAAAAGAAAAGAAAAAAGGGGTGAAAGGAAACTGATGAAATGGGGGCAAGCAGGAGGAAAAACAATGCAAAAGGCAGATAGGGATGCGCAGGACAGGTGTAGCGAAGCACCATAGCTCTCCATTTCTTGTACAGCAACAGCTGTTCGGGTTATGGAGAATTTGGAATATGGAGCCTCACGGCCCAGAGACAGTGGTGTGGGTGACATAACTGTGTTGATTAATTGCTGTAATGATTTGTTGTGGGCAGTGTGAAGGTTGCCAGACTAGCTAGCTGGAATTTTGTAAATAATTCTATGTCATTTGTGAATAGTAATATGATTTGTATGCTTGTCTTACCGCTGTAATAAAACTATATGTTATGTGTATATTAAACTACTGGTGCAGAAGTGTGTGTTGAACTGCATGTTCTGTACTGAGCATCAAAAATGTAACCATAGTGTATCCTGCTGGAAAATAGCAGAAATGTGTATAAGCTATATGCCTGTGCAAATGTATGTTTTCATGGTAGAAGCTGGAACATACATACTTAACTTGCAAACTCTGAGAAAATAAGTAAAGAGTTTGATGACAGTGTTTATCTCAGCTAGGAGACAAAATGTCTACAGCTAGAAATTGTTTCTAATGTCTGAAAACAGAAATAATTACAAGTTTTAAAGGTAAAACTGTTTAACTGTTTTACGGCTTCCAGTTCCAGGCAAATTTCTGAGAGATATTTTTGACACAGAGGTACTAAATTTTAAGTTTCTGTTAGACTGCGAACTGAAGACAGAGGTGACAAAGAATGATGTAATCTGAGATAACCCAGCAGAAATGTTTGATTGTAATTTAAGAATTATCTCAGAGAGTGAGCTGTGCATTTTGTATTTGTCTTTGGATCTGACAGCATCCTCTCATTAGCACTTCTCATCTACATTTGCCTTGCTCTGTAAGTAAGTCATTTAGGGCATATTATCTCTTAGATATAGATAGGAATACAGTAAAGATAAGTTTATATGTTTTCTGTATTTATGTGAGACTGTCCTGCAATGTTGTTTTAAAGCATTTCCTGTGATTCTGAACTCTGTTGTCACTGCGTTGAGTTATTGAGTATTGTCTTGTGCTTTTATTATTTATTATTAAATATAGTTTATACCCTTTTAATTGTGGCTGGTTTGTTTAGAGATATTTAAGTTCTTTGAGTACTTGCATATGTATTTGGTGACACTGTAAAGGCCACTCCTAAATAGCCTTAGCCTTGGACACACTTACCATTTGTAAGTGTGTGTGTGTGTGTGTGTGTGTGTGTGTATCAGCTACTTGGGGAGGGACACAAAGCACTGGTTGGACAGAGAGTGCTGGAGGCTTTGGATTGACCACTCGGTTGACATCTTAACCCTATAGCTGTGCCATTGAGGAGTCTTCTTGGCGATCTGGAGAGAGAAGGAGAAATCAGCCCCAGACTGCGATCTCTGTGTGCTCTTAAAGGACATTTTAGCTTACTTTGTGTGTAATTGTCATCATCCCAATGTGCACATCCCTCACTGGTATTAGTGGTGAGGATTAAGATTCTTTGATTGCTGAGCCAGTGCAGGGCCGTCACAGGCGGTGTACATGGGAGTGAAATGGAGAGCTATGTATGGGGCGATATTTGTTTGTGGGACAGATGCCTTTTTCTTTTTTACTAAGGAGAGAATGGAATGTTGGGGAAAGGATATAGGTACGTGTGTGGAGGTAAGTTGGGTAGGAGAGGTAGCATTTGCAAACAGACAAGACAGCAGACATGGGTGGTGTATGACACATGGGGGTAACTACCTTGGACAAGGAGGCTGTTGTGGAATCGGAGAGCCATGTGCCCCCAGATAATAGCAGTGGGACTGAGCTCCCCACCCATGGGCAGTCACCACTGCTCCTTCATGGCCCCAAAGGTGGCTGTGCTGGGGGCTGGGTGCTGGGGCCAGCCTGCCCCTCCAGGTTGGCCAGTCTGCCCTCAATCTGATGCAGTTTATCATCAAACCCTTACTGCACAATCCTGTGCACCATGCCTAGTAGCTGTTGCTGGGTGACCACTCTCTCTCCGTGCCTGCTCTTGGAGGGATGGGCCCCGTACCCTGAGGTGGTTCCACCCATAGGTGGTGCAGGACCAGCAGAGAGGTCAGCTCCAGGTTGGGTCCCAAACATGCTTGGACCCGGTGTCACGGCTGGTTGAGGTAGGGTAGGTGGATTTGTGGGAACTGTCCTACCCAGTTGAGCTATGGTGTTGAGGCTTTTCAAAGTGTATAAGTTAGTAATGAAGAAAACATGTGGTTAGTTGTAACAGCATGCTAGAATAAATCACATAAGGCAGTAACATAACATTGCATAGCATATAGAACACAACAATAATTGGGATAACAGTCAGTATTGTAACAGCATGCCAGTAACAGTTACGGCATAAGGCCAAGAACATAGGTAATTCAACAAATTATGTTAGTATGCAGCCATTGTAATACATAATAATAAAACACAAGACCCAACATAACATTTTGAGAACAACATATGTTAAAAGTAAACCATACTCAATATATAAGAGTAATAAATTATGATGCAAATAAGGGGTAGGGGAGAGAGAAATACATGCCATTACTACCAGGATAGGCTATATTATTTGCAACAGAACTCTTACTTACTCTACAGGCCTGCCCTTAATTTATGTATACAAGTGTCCTATAAATTCTGTAGCACCTACATACCTCTCAAGCTATCTGCATGGGACAGTATGGGCCAGGCTGTAACACCTCAGGTATACAACTACAGGGGACTATTGCATGTCAGGGGAACATATGTGAATACCAAGGTGTACTGTGGACTGATGTAGTGTTACTGTGCTATTGAGATAAATCAAGTGGCTGTTAAATCTGTGTCCCAGGGATTTGGCAACAGTTATCAGAGTCCATGACAGCATGACACTTGAGAGTCATGTATTGTGCACAGTACAGAGAGCTTATGCTTATCATGCCATCCTTGGCAGACATGGGGTTAGACTATCAGCAGACATTCACAGATACACCAGGCATACAGCCGTACCAAGATTAAACAGTTTTATTTGTTTTAATAATTTGTATTACTATTGTACTTGTTGACTTTTTTATTTACTGCAGTCTTATCACCTTGCTGAGCAGTGCTGTTAACATTCTGGTACATCTGGACGCACAAATTAGTAACCCATTTGAACAGCTACTACAGCCATTTATTTACCTGTAATTTCTGTGCGGAGAACATCTGTTAACAGTACATAACAGTTTCCATAAATATTTAGTAGTACTTGTCCCTGGATTCATACCCCAGTCTGTGTTACCAGGTGAGCTCTAGGTATATATTCATCAGTCAATATTCAGCAGTAGCTCAGTGTGATAAAGGCTAGGTATGTTATAAATTTTGACTGATGAATATATGCCTAGAGCTCACCTGGTAACAAACTGTGACCTAGTAATAGAGGTAGAGTGTCATACGAGACTTCAGTGACATTTGAACACACATGCATGAGATTCATGCATGACAGAGATAGTAGGTGAACTGTGTATTAATACTTGGAATGCAGGTGTGCACATTTAACCCCTAGTGAATGGGAATATGTGTACAGACCATATCTGAGTGCTGGGTTGCCTACCTGACCCATATACAGTTGCAGATGGTATATTTGCAGTATACAACTATTACAGTTTCATACTTGCCTGCAGCAGAGTAACTAGGTTCAGGAATGCATATAGCTGAAATGCAATGGTTAACACAAGACAATCCTGAGATGAACACACTGTTTATTATACCTTATCCATTACTACTCTAGGTGCAATCTTAGTGCAAAACAAATATCATAATGCATTATATCTTGTAGTACAGCTCCACATCTACACTTTAGCAAAACAGTTCTTTATCAGCTAACCTTCATTCACTTCATGGTATTATTCCTGTGTTTACTTCACAGAACTTGTAATACTTGATTTCTTGACTAACAGCCCAAAATACACACATTGTGCACAACACAGCTTTATTAGGGGGTAACATGAAACAGTGATACATCTAACAGTCTTTATTGATGAACACTTTAGATAATGCAGGTGTTGCAAGACAGCTATTATTCCACAATGTAGGTAGTAGTATTTTTATTTCCTTAACAATTCTGAATGCAGTTGAATTTATTTCCTTAGCATTATGAATGCAGTTGTACTTTATTACCTTAACATTATTAATACAGTATAAACTTTTATTTTCTTAACATTATTAATTCAGTAGTAACGTTCTGTCCTGAACATTAGCAGGTTTCATGTTTTCATCTATACTGAAGTGTACCTGGCATTACTGACTTGTCAGTCCAGGTCTACAACCACATTCATTGCAGTACACACAAAACAGAATATACCTATTGGCAGTTACTATTGTACTCTTTCTTATTTATAATACTATAGATCGTAAGATATATCTGTACTCACCACACTCACAGCAGAACCTGGCCAGGTGTCCTGCATGGGCCTCCAGATTGTGAGCTCTCTCCTCTGCAGCTGTGGGGAGAGAAACACACCATTATGCATACCTGTCTATTACACATGCAAATTAGGTATTGGTAATACAATAGTAACAATACTTACAAACTTGTGGGGCATTCCCATCTCTAGAATCCTGGATCCAGGTGTCCAGAAGGCCCCTCTTCCTACACTTTAGGTCATTATAGTGATGACACACATGCTCATCTGTGCGGGGGATACCCGTTGCACTGGTGAGGTCATATGCCAGATGATCCCAGGCTTCTCTGATTTGTACTCCAAACCCCGGTACTGGCCCTGCAGCAGCCATATGTCATGGCCTTTTACAAGGAGTCCAACAAAAATAAACAAATAAATAAAATATTTAACTTTTATATTTCAGTGCTATCCAGCACTTTGACAGTGCAGGGGGTGTGTTACTCATCTCCAGACACTGTAACACCCCCCCACACTGATTCTATAACTGTGTTACATGGCTCTCCCATAGTAGTGCACCTTCATTAATATGCCAGGTGCACTGCTGAGGGGGGAGCCACAGACACGGCCACGGTGCCTTCCATGTTGGACTTACACTATTCCTACATGGAGTTTATTAAATCCCCGCCAATGTCTGTTTTGCAGTCATCTGCATATTCACTGACACAGCATGTACCATGATTTGGAAAGAATGCAAAGACTAAATTAAATAAGACTGGGCCCAAAACAGGATCTTGAGGAACTGCAGCATAAACAGATATCTTTGTGGAAAACTGCCAAAGGGCAACTACTCATTAGGTTCTTTTTGTTAACCTGTCACTAATCTGTCTTACATAGTTAATATGTACATTATTAATGATAAATGGCTACATGGGGCAGAGCACCAAATGCTTTTACCAAAACAAAATATACTACCCCAACAGTGAAACCCAAATCATTGGTTTATGTTGATCATTTGCATGAGGCCATGCTGCTGTGATATTTGTTCTATGGCTGTATGACCCAGACTCACTTACAGAGTTCAAAAGATGTCTCTCAAAACATCTATTAAGTAATGAGGTCAGACTTACTGGTCAATAATTCCTCATGTTACTAGCATGATTCCCTTTATGAGTATGAGTAATATTTGAGTCCTCCCAATCCTCAGGGACATATATAATTTCTAATAATTTATTGAACACTTTACACTGTGGTTTTATCCATTCACCCATAAAAGTTTTTTTATAAAGATGGCTGGGATACCATCTGTGTCCATGGAGCAGTTAGGTTTCATGAACATGGTAGGTAGCCTTTTTTACCATTTCTGGACTAATACAAGCACGCATAGAATTTGTAAATTGCAGGCAATTAACCGTATCACTTGAAACACCTAGATGGTTTAGTAAAATTTATAAAGTAATTTACTCAAAACTTCTGCAGCTTCCTTTGGATTGTTCAGCCAGTTAGTCCTATAACTATTAAAGGACCCATCATTTGTCAGTAATTTGGTAACTAGACTGTTGTGAGTTGACATACTTGTAGTCCTTTCTAATTTTACTTTTTAATGCAAGCTCTCAAAGAGAACAGCAGGACAGCTGAATACAAGAACATTTATCAAAAGCATTCGGGCTTCTATATTTCTGAATACAAGGCCCCTGAGCACCCAGGAACATATGATCCTGGTACTCCATTTACACCAAAAGGAATAGGTTGCTTTGAAAGCAATCCTTGCTTCCCATGTATCCCACACATTCCAACATTATTCTCTGAAGCCGATGTAGCATTTTTCAAGGGGAAGCTCCCCACTGTCAGATTACAGCTTCAGCCTGTCCAGATCCCCCTCCCCTATTACCTTGTAATCCAAGTCAGAGCTTCATGCATGTGTATATCCCCTTTAGGTATCCAATGCATTTGTTGAAGTATGGCTTGTAACACAGCACTCTATATTTCATTCTTAATTATTCTGATAGTTCTCCAGTGGCATAATAATCTGAATGTGGAGAAATTACAGTAATTAGCAATTTTATTTGTGTAAAGCTGCAAACACATTATTGAGATTTCACTACAATTTATTATTGCTATTTCAGAAGAGTAAATTTAAGTCAGTCAGAGAGATAGTAATGCAAAAGATACCATCCCAGTAAAAAATGACTGATGCAGAACCGTCAGGCATGTACCCAAAATCTCAATTAATTGCTTGCCTTCTTTTGGCATAGATAAAGGAATGCTTTGTGATAAATGTGAATAAATGATATTAATTCAGTGTCTTATACAGAAAGCTTAACATGCAGTTGATACTGAGACAGAATGAAACAACAAGCTCTCAGTTACATAATGTAGAAATGGATTTTCACTAGTTGGGTCAAATGTAAAACAAAATTAAACCACGCTAGTTGAAGAACTAATGGTATGGATGCAATACTTCCAGGTAGTTTGATGCAACAAATGTGCTTTATCACAAAAAAAAAAAATGATAAAACTGTTAGAAAAGCCCACACGTGCAATGGTGTAAACATCTTTAAACCAAACCTGATGTAAAAAGCTCCATCAGCTTTCTTTATAATTAGTTCTCTATTCATTCTTGACTATCATTTCACATCTAGGTGTAAAGTTTACTCACTTAAAACATTCAACAAGCATTATTCCAAGATGTTCTTTGTGTTCCACTGTTGCAGTCATTACATTTGGGTTATCTGCTTGATTAACAAAGTCTTGGGTCCTGCGTTGGTTGCTGTAACTTCTTCCATGACGTCAGGTTGTTAGGGGTATAAAACATGCAGCCGATACAATTACACCAGTCTTTCTTGTCATGTGGTGCCTGAAGCAGTTCGCAAGTGCCGGTTGGCCGACTCCTGAAATATTCATTTTCGAGTTTCAGAACTGAAGTCTTAAACTAAAAGCTAAGTACACCTTTGGAGAAACTTTTTCTTGCTCCTTACTGATGTCAGTAAAAGTTAATAATTGCATTACTTGTGGAAAGCAAATGCCTCATAAAGATTTTCATTTGCACTGTATTCCTTGTCTAGGCCCTGACCACAACGTACCTTGTTGTCGGTTTTGTGCTTTATTTAATCAGCGCACTATCCATCGTCAGTATATTTTCACCTCTAAATATTTCGGTTCTCGGTTTAATTATCCAGAAATGTCATCTGTTAGCCATCCGACTACCAGGATTCTGAAACAACGCAAGGATAAAGACAGAGACAGGCTGCCGAGGTCCAAAACTGCTGACGACGCTTCTCCTATGCCAGTCGCCAGTTCACCGGTACTCAGTGAGGAGCTTTCGCAGCCCCTGATACCTGCTACTTCTGATTCGCAGGCCTCTACTGAGACCAATTCAGAGTCCGATATGCTATGAGATGCTTTGACTATGGAACCCACGGATGTCTCTACCTTGGATGGGTCCAGAGCCGCTGTGCAGGCACCGGCTTCTGAGAGTGTATTCAGGCCTACAGACTTGCATATTAAACTGACGCCTCCTTCTTCACGTAGGCCTAAATCTTGAACCATGCCTAAAAAACAATGCCCAGGCCACATGCTCAGGCCTCTATGCCTAAAAAAAAATTATAAGAATGGCTGAAAATCTAATTACTCTAATCAGGGGTAGCCAACCCGTCCCCCTTCTAAGAGGCCTAGGACTGATGTTGTTTCTGAATCTTCTGACCAGGATTCTGTTTTTTTCTGATTCTTCTGATGATCTGGATTTGCCCTTATCTACTTATGAGGTCTCTGATGCAGAGGACTCTATTCCCTCTGCCTCCCCTCCAGAGGATTTTTCTTTTGGTAAAACCTTACATACTCTAAGGGAGCATTTCCATTGGGAAAGCCAGGATTTTTCTGATTCAAAAAAGAGGCTCAGGGATTTCTTACTCCTGCCTCAGCATAGACCTTTAGATATTCCTCCTATACTAGACATTGTTAATGATGCCTTTTCGGAATCTAGTTTGGCCCCTGATTCCTTGCCTCCTGCTCCCAGAAAACCTGACAGATACTACAGGGTCCTTGAGTCACACAAGTTCCTTTTTAAAAATCCTATTGCAGATCCAGAGACTATTTCTCAGGGGCCCAAGGGCATTAAGGCTTCTACTGCTAAAAATCCTACCCCTTCTGATAGAGAATCCAGGGGGCTGAATAGATGGGGTCTATCACTTCTGCAACCTTGGCCATTAGGGCTTTAAACTGTCAGTTTCATACGTTAACGTATCAGCAACATGTTATTGGATTGCTTAAAGAGAAAATGATGTTGATTCCTGATTGTGTGGAAAATAAAGAATTACAGGATTTAATGCATTCTGCTGAACAGGTTGGAAAACATACTTTGCAATGTGGTTTTGATTCATTAGAGGCCTCTAACAGGGCTGCTATTACTGGGTCTGTGCTCAGAAGGCATGCTTGGCTTAAGGAGCAATCTTTACCTGATCATGTTAAAGATAAATTGGTGGATGCTCCCTTAAATCAAGACCTCCTGTTTGGCAACAAGGCTGAGGAAGTTCTTAAAAAGATGGAAGATAAAGCTAAATCTATGCAAACTGTTAAAGATTTTCTTACAAGTTCAGCCTCCTAGATTTAGTAGGCACTGGCCCTCTAAAAATTGGTCCTTTCCAGCCCCTTCCAGGTCTTCTCAAGCCAAACCAAGACACAGCAGAAACCCCAAGTTTTAGTCCCAGGTGACACACAGGACTAAGCAGTGGGGGGCCTCCACTTCCAAATCTGGGAGTAATAAGACTCCCCCCTATGGTAAACTGTCTCAATGACTTCCTTTTAAAATCTCCAAGCACTTCTCAACTGACTGCCCCTTTGGGGAGAAAGATTGCTCTTCATGCAAAGAACTGAGAACTCATTACCCAGGACAAATGGGTTTTAAATATAGTGTCCCAGGGATACAGATTTCACTTCCACATGTTGCCAACACCAAACGGGTGGCTGGACCTACCCCCAAATCAGTTGGCAGAGGCCCCAAAACAAGTACTGTCTCTCTTTAGCATGGGGGGCTATTCAACTGGTACCAGAAGAGGAAAAGGGACAAGGTTTCTACTCAAAACTTTTCCTGGTACCCAGAAAAGACAATTCATGGCATCCTATCCTGGACCTGTCTACTCTAAACACCTTTTTGGAGATTCCAAAATTCAAGAGGCTGACTCTTCACCAGTAGCTTCCTATGCTAGGCAAAGACACCTGGTTGGCAACACTACATTTAAAAGAAGCATACCCACATATCCCAATCAGGAAATCTTGCGGAAGATACCTTCGCTTCAAAGCAGACTACACACACTATCAGTTCTCTGCACTGCCCTTTGGCTTATCTACTGCACTCAGGGTATTCACAAAGTGCCTAGCTCCAGTTATTGCATTTTGCAGGCAAAGAAATATTCAAATATACCCATACCTGGAAGATTGTCTAATTCAGGCAGAAAGCCAGAACATACTTTTGAATCATCTGGCCTTTGTACAAAGGGTCTAACCTGTCTGGGGTACACCATAAATGAAAAGAAATCTCACCATGTACCCTGTCAGCAAATTATATTCCTGGGAGAAAGCTTGAATACAAATTCCTAGATGGCTTACCTCACGCCAGAGAAACAAATTCATTTGACAACCTACTTCAAACAAGTGGCCACAAAAACCCTGCTATCTGCAAGACAAATACTGCAAGCATTGGGGTTCATGGTCTCCTGCATTCTTCTAATTCCATATGTAAGGCTGCATATGAGGAAACTACAGTGGTATTTAAAAAGCCTATGGTGTCAACATTCTCAGGATCTAGAAGCAATGATTCCTATCATACCTTGCCTACGCCTAGAGTTCCTTTGGTGGGCAGAGGCCTGCCACCAAGGCAAGGGACTACCTTTCACACCACCCCCTGCCACCCAAACGCTAACAACAGACACATCAGACTATGCATGGGGGGCTCACCTGGCATGGAAGTGCATTCAGGGCAAATGGAACCCAAGTTAAATGCACCTGCATATCAATAAAAAAGAAATGTTAGCTGTACAGAATGCTCTGACAGCCTTCAAAGACCACATTCTTCCAGGACAACTAATGGTAAAGATGGACAACACCACTGTTATGTGGTACATAAACAAGCAGGGGGGGGTGCACATTCTTACCCCCTCTGCAGACTAGCCATGGCATTATGGAACGCAGCCTTGAACTACCAAGTGCATCTTCAAGCTCAATTCCTGTCAGGAAAATTAAATACACTGGCAGACGGACTAAGCAGAAACCTCATGAACCCACACGAGTGGAAACTGGAACCAAGAATTTTCAACATGCTGACAAGCAAATGGGGGAGCCCAGATATAGACTTATTTGCCTCTCCCCAGAACTACCAATTGGACAAATTCTGCACAAGGACTCCCCACAAACAAGCCTGGATAATGGATGCTCTGTCCTTCAGCTGGAAATACCTATCAGTCTATGCCTTCCCCCCTCTGCCTCTGCTCTCCAAAGTACTACTAAAAATCAAACAGGACAAACCAAGGATGATTTTGATTGCTCCAGACTGGCCACACCAACATTGGTATCCCCTCCTGTGCAGTGTGTCATGGCTATCCCCATAGCACTTACCTCAGACTCCTTCCCTGTTGTCCCAGCAGGAGAACCAGATTCTACACTCTCAGCTTCTAGCACTGAACCTTGAAGCCTGGCTAATTATCTAATCTCTCCTTTACCATCCCTCAGTAAACCAGTGATGGATATAATTTTAGAGGTAAGGAGGTCTAGTACTAGAAAATCTTATGCTGAAAAATGGAAAAGATTCTGTGCCTGGAACCAGTCTCAAGGGATGAGCACAGCAGCACCCAATCTACCTTAGATTTTACAATACTTAACTGAGATGCTTCACAAGGGCCTGTCTTTTTCCTCCATTAAAATCCACGCCTCAGCCATTTCAGCTCATTATAACACAAAACCTCCCCTCTTCTCTCATCCACTGCTCAAGCCATTCCTCAGTGGGGCCAAAAATATGAGACCACCCAGGACAGCTCCAACCCCAGCCTGGGACCTTAACATTGTTTTGGAGAAACTCACTCTTCCTCCTTTCAAGCCAGCTGCTACTGCGGACTTAAAATTTCTTTCTTGGAAAACAGCTTTCCTTTTAGCAATCACTTCAGCTAGAAGGGTATCTGAATTACAGGCCCTTATGGCAGTGGAGCCTTTCATCATCTTTCATGCGGACAGGGTGTCCCTCAGAACCAATCCATCCTTCATGTCCAAGGTGGTATCCAGTGTGGCTCTTAATCAATCCATTAATTTGTCAACCTTCTTTCCCAATCCACAGAACAAAGGGGAATGGATACTGCATTCCTTAGATGTGCACAGACAACTCAGATACTACTTGGACAGGACTAAACCTAAAAGAAAATCTGAACAACTGCTGGTGACATTTGCTGCAGGGGCAGTGAGGAAGGCTATTTCAAAGAAAACCATTTCTAAATGGATAGGCCATTGCATTCATTTCTGCTATAAGCACCATGGAAAACCTATCCCCCAGGGGATCAGACTTCACTGCACCAGGGCTGCATCTACCTCTACAGCCTTTCTCAGAGGCGTACCTACCAGGGACATCCTAGAAGTTGCTACCTGGAGTTCTGTACATACCTTCACCAAGCATTATCATTTGCCAATTTTCTCTAAATCCAGAGCTGGCTTTGCCACTGCAGTCTTGCAGGGCCTTATAGCTGGTCCTAATGCTATTTAAATTCCTTCTCTCAACCACAGCTTTGGGAATATACCCAAATGTAATGACTGCAACTGTGAAATACGAAGAACATAGTACAGTTGTGCACACTTACCATAAATGTAGATGTTCAAGTGTATTCACCGTTGCAGTCCTGATTACCCTACCTCCAGCCCCCTAACGTTTTTTGGTTATACCTCTACTTTCCTTTACTATGCTTAAAAGCTTTTTGGTGCATTTGCTTTTTTGTTGGAAGTATATCATTGTACTTTTATATTTAATTGCTTCCCGTTAGGAGGGCACCTGACATCTGGGGCAAGAAAAACTGATATAATGGCGTCGGCTGCATGTTTTATACCCTTGATGAGCTGACGTCATGGAAAAAGGGACAGCAACCAATGCAGGACCCAAGACTTTGTTAATCAGGCTGACTGAGGGCTACCTGCAAGCAGATAACCCAAATGTAATGACTGCAACAGTGAATATACTCAAACATCTACATTTATGGTAAGTGTACACAACTGTACTTTTTATATTTAAAAGTACTGTCTCCTGATTTGTTAGTCACTTAGGTAGTACTCCAAAATGCTACCGGGGTGACATTACTGGTACTCTACAGTGAAGCCCGGAGGCCATTAGAGTTAGAAGAAAAAAAGTTTAATTCTGTCATAAACATCATTTCAGTGAGCTCTTGTACTGGAAGAAAATGTGCTATGGTTTCAGCTTGTGAACAAACGTTTCTCCCACCTTCTGTTCATATCATATCATTTTAGTTCATGGATTTACTTAGTGATCTCACATTTATTGCTGCAGCAGAACCACACTAGCTAGTCAGTCATGGATGTAAAAGATTTGCTTTTACTCCTGGTTGCTGTGTTGCCATACCTGTTAACTGCAATCTTAGCTGATAGACAAATGCACTTCCTCTTCCCCTCATCATCTTGTATAAATACAATGAGTAAATGAAAACAATCAGTCTTTTTTCCCTTCCATGCCACTGTTGAGAAAGTATCTTATCTATGGTGTGCACATTTTTCTGAAACAACTAAAGCACACACTGTTATCACACAATATACATCTGTGAGTTGACAGTTTTACTGCTGCTGTTACTGTTTGTAATGTGATCAGCTGCAAAATTAATGCAACTGCTCTTGGTTTCATTACATAGATGAGTAGTGGCCCTATAAAACAGTTTATCTTTTATGATGGTTACAACTGTTGTAAACGTTTAATGGGGAGAGGTACCATTACATGAAGGGTATCACACTGAATGCAGTCTCCCTGATATCAGCTCCCTAAATTCACAGCTGCCCAAAGGTTTTCATATTAATTACGTATAATGTGATATCATGGTAGTGCAAGCATTTTCACTATTGTAGGGCACTTCTATTTACCCCATGGCTGAGACAATTTGAAGCTAGAACTTGTAAGCAAGGGGAGGTGGAGGTACAGTCCTATGTGGGAGCTGTAGAGGGTTTTGTCAAGCCTACCAAGCTAATTATGGAGCTTTGTTGTTGCCCACAATTTCTGCAAGTAGTTTTGTTTTTGACAAATCTGACTTTTCTGGTTTGCTGCCAGTGGGTTATGTATCAGCTTTAATTAAACTATATGGATTATTTATATGAAATAGCTCAACATGATAAATTACATATTTAATATGTTGTTGTTGTCTTTCAGCTTTTCTTGGTTAGGGGTCGCCACAGTGGAACTCCGGTCCACTAATGATTGGCAGTAGATTTTCACGAACGCCGAGGTGCCAGCTCAATATTCAACCTTCAACGAAGGCACGCCCATTTACGCATGTCTTTCAAACGCCCACCCAACCGCGGGGGAGAACCTTTTGCTGTGAGGCAACAACGCTACCGCTGCACCACCGCGGAATTACATATTTAATATAATAAAGTATAATAAATGACAGGTAATATTCTGTGCCAAATGTATTAGTTTGAAGGCTTGCTAGGTAATAAAATTACTTTGAGAATTAAACTCAAGAGATCATCTACTGACCGATCACATGAACCATCAACTAGGGTTAAGTCCAGAGACAGCTCATCAGACTGGCTGCTAGGTTGCAGTCCCACTGCAAAAAAGGTATTAAAGACAGAAAGTTGATTGTTCTTTTTTAAATTAAAAATAATAGTCAACTTTCCAACTTTCTATTTTGCTCACATTGCTTGGAACACTGCGCAAGAGTGGAATTAGGTATAGTGGCTTTATAGGTTCATAGGTTCATAGGTTCATAGGTTGGTACTAGGCTATCAGACCTAGGGCCTATACAAGCTTAGCCATAACAATTCCCTGGCTATTTCTTCCCACATTATTTACTTTCCTGGATCCCTGTCTAGCAGGGCGACTGACGTGATCCCTGGGGTGAATTTCCTTTCTCCCATCCAATCGTCAAGGTTCCTCTTGAAGAGGTCCAAAGAGGCAATCTGCTTGACATGTATGGGCAATCTATTCCAGAGTCTGGGGAGTCTCTGGGTCAGGAACCTATCCCTCCAGCATGTTTTGTTTATTGTGATGACAAGGTTTAGATCCCTGGAGCGTGTAGCTCTGAGGGATTGGGATTTCTTTAAGTGTAGCATGTCCAACAGCTCTGGGATGCTATGTTTCAGCAGACTTGTGTAATCCAGACATCACATTATTTATTTATTCATGTATTTATTTATTTATTTATTTCTAGAACCACTTTTGACAGGGTAGGTAGGTCCATAGCTCCAACCACAAAGCCTTAGTAAATCTGTTTCCGTGTATCTTTTGAAACTGCACAGCAGCACTTCCAACTTTAAGCCATGCATGAGGCTGTTACCCACTGACACCAGCACCTGTACATAAGTATTGATTTTCTTAGAAGTGAGCTTCAGGATGTACTGTTCATAGAACATCTTATTTTCCAAAATGCATAGCTATCTGGCAAGACATGATAATGCTACAACATTGTAATACTCAAGTGATGGCCCACAAACTTTCACTTTTATTTATTAGCATTCATCTGCCAGTTAAGATTCCACCTCAGATTTCCCCCCAAAAAGAAGCCACTGACCTAGTATGACTAACTCAGTTGACAAAAGAAAAGTTAAATAAACAAAATAAAATGGTGCAAACCCATACAGCCTCCAGAGTCTGGAAATCCTCAATGTTGCTCAGCACTTTGTTTTATCTTTGTGCATTAAGTAATGCCGTGTCTCATTTGATATTGATATAAAATGTTAATCAGTTTTACCTTACCTACAAATTCCCTAGGGTTGGTAATGTTTATTTTCAGAATACATACACCTTTGGCAGAGAGATAAAGGCTTTGTCTGCATAGGAGTTTAGAGTCCCAAACATCTTCCAGTGCAGATAGTTACTGAATCCCCATTGAAAAGCATCAAGTATGAAACCACTTATTACAGCTAGTTATTTTATATCTAACTCTCTGTGCTGTCTTAGGTGGGAGGAGGAAATCACTTAATACAGGGTCTTTTCCTGTCTTAGGGAAATATAAAAGTGCAGTCAAGTCACTCCGCATCTCTTTTAGAATGGAATGTCACACATCATTCACCCCCACATAAACAATGGCAAGGCTGAACTCTTCCTTAGCGTCCTGAATCATTTTTTAGTGCCCTAGACATATTCCTTATTTTGGCCCTTGGAGAAAAAGACACAGTAACTTGCTCTTAGTCCACATTAATCAGTATGGTGTTACGGCTCCTGATTAATGAGTCAGCTACAACACTGGAATTGCTAGCTGGGACAAGCTGATTTATTAATGTTAGGAATCTGCAGATCCTTTGTGAGATTTTGCTTATTGTAAATGCCTTTAAAGTGTCAGGCAGATATCTTTGTGAGAAGTTATATTAGTATTTCTAAGTGCCAAATGTACAATCTCACAACCTTCATATTATATACCTCCCAATAAAGAACAGTCACCTCCTCACATTTCCTTTTAACTTCCCCTTAGTGTAACCATATACACACTTTGTCACTGCTTTCCTAACCGCATCTTCAATATACACTTCTGTCTTCATTGTCATCTTACTATATATATGTACTGCGGATCCACCAATAAGTGCCACACGTCCTTGAAATGTAGCCGATTTATTGTACACAAGATAAGGAACGCCAACTTGTTACAATGTAGAAACGACAAAGAAACATATAATGAAAATACTGATCAAGAAAAACCAGTTAAAACAGTTAAGCGCTTTCACCCGTACATCCGGGCTTCATCAGAACTGGTCGCCAAATACATAAACTGAGTTAAAAATAGTTTAAAAACCTTTTTTGGCTCCAAGAAAAACTAACCTTCTTAAAGTAACAGTAGCACTTATCTTTCAGTTGCGCTATGTTACAACCACAAAACATTTAGTGTATTACATAACGTTGTTAAGACTACAATCAGTATCCTGACTTGCTTGGATACTAACAAATAAAGTGCAAGATGTATATATTCTGCTTAAATATCGTCAACTAATATATACTGTCACAATACGTTAATTGATATATATATATATATATATATATATATATATATATATATATATATATAAAATAGAACAATATGTTTGTATGTTTAAAATGTATGTTTAAAAATATGTAAAAATACATTTAAAAAAACATTTAAAAAAAACATATATATATATATATATATATATATATATATATATATATATTTTACAACTATTTTTACATCTTATAAAACATTTTTGTTGCATTTTTATAAAGTATATTTCTCATATATACCGTTTATTAGTATTGGAAATTCTATATATTTATATATCAATTAACGTATTGTGACAGTATATATTAGTTGACAATATTTAAGCAGAATATATACATCTTGCACTTTATTTATTAGTATCCAAGCAAGTCAGGATACTGATTGTAGTTTTAGCAACGTTATGTATTGCAATGGATTCAAATACACTAAATGTTTTGTGGTTGCAACATAGCGCAACTGAAAGATAAGCGCTACTGTTACTTTAAGAAGCTTAGTTTTTCTTGGCGCCAAAAAAGGTTTTTAAACTATTTTTAACTCAGTTTATGTATTTGGCGACCAGTTCTGATGAAGCCCGGATGTACGGGTGAAAGCGCTTAACTGTTTTTTCTTGATCAGTATTTTCATTATGTTTCTTTGTCGTTTCTACATTGTAACAAGTTGGCATTCCTTATCTTGTGTACAATAAATCGGTTACATTTTAAGGACGTGTGGCACTTATTGGTGGATCCGCAGTACATATATATAGTAACTGTTTTTTTTGCTTTTTTGACTATTCATTGTCATCTTCATTAACTGCCTTGAGAGCATCAACTATCATCTATTCAGGTGCCACAAAACATCCTATTATAATTTTGAGGACCATAATTGTGATCCTTTGAGTTTCAAGACTATTATAGTGAAAGTGGTTGAAAACATACTGATCCTAAAGATGCAGTAGATTGGTATATCTCCCTACTACCTTTGACTAACACAACAGTCTTTAATTAAACAAGGGATTTATTACAAATCAAGCAAGGTTTTGCCAACCAGAATTGAAATATAATGACAAGTGGTACCTAAAACATCTGATGAATTAATTTCTGTTATGCAGTATGACTTCTGAACACACAGTTGTTCTCATGACACTAGGTTTGGAAACAGTGCTGCTGGATATATTAAACAACTTGCAGTTGACTTCAGTCTTTAACCAAACAGGCAACTACTAAAAGACACACACACACACACACACACACACACACACACACACACACACACACACACACACACACACACACACACTCCCATACAGGCACTCACTCTATTTCTGTAGTATTCTTACTGTCAAGTTTTCATAACTGTGTAGCTGTGCAGAATTGCCAGTCTCTATCTCAGTTATTCAGGTACACCAACTTGCAAGTTTTTTTTTTCTTTCAGGTCTCTCTGTAGTGAGCAGATTGAATTATAGGCTGAAGCAAATTAACACAAGGTTTGTCCTGGCAACCAGTAATAGTAAAAATAAGGGAAAGGTAAACTGATATACATTCACTCTCACCAAACCTTCCATTGGAAAGAAATAATGGTACAGAACAAAAAAAGGCCAAATTAATATACATCTCTTTCACCAGGCCTCCCCTGACAGGCTGTGTTGCTTTTCATTACAGTGTAATGTATCTGAATATTTTTTTTTTAGCAGTTTAGGGTACAGCATTCTGGCAAATCATGCCTTATGTTTACATGCAGTTAAGAGTATCTGGCAAAAGATGGCAATAACTTTGATATACGACTTGTGTTCTTAAAATAAAACAACCCAGAAAAAGTCTCTGATGATTGATGCAGCACAAAGTTTCTAATACAAAGTTTTTTGCAAACTAAAAAAAGTCTTAGGTAATACCTCCATTAAACAAATCAATGTCGCTGACTGCCACTGTTTTACAGACCATATGGCTCTGCTCTTGGATGAGCAAACAGCATCTCTGACTCACCACTCTTTCGAGGAATATATGGTTAACACTTTGACTACCAAGGTTCCCACTAGCAGTCAAATGACATAAAATGAAACCTCCTCGTTTCAGAGCCACCTGCTCTGGCCTCAGTCCTTTTTTTATCCTCTGGAAGGCCCTCTGGTCTCCTTTGAACCTGGAAACTCCACTAGTTTCTCCATTGATGTCTGTCATATTGTCAGAAAGCTCACGCTAAATAGGCATCTGACTGCATCTGCCATTATTTACCTGCAATCTCAATTTAATTTCCTTAAAGAGAACCAAACCCAAATTTAACTTCTCCCTAATCCCTGCTGCTACAGCTACTGACCTTCAGATATTTTACTGGCCTACACCCATTGGATGCTAGTGGTCCTAACTTTGCCCTTCAATACTATGCAACTGGCACTTCTGTTGGTGCCATAATGCTGTTACAGATGATGTCTCCCAGCTTGAAGCCATCATCTTTGAGCCTACAGGAAGGTCTGTGTGCCCAAGACAAATGATCCTCAATGTGTTGGTACACATTGGGATAGGGATGAATTTTAAAGTAGAATGGCTGCAAGCCAGGGGCCCACTGGCATTGTTTTACATTGCCTTCCTTCTGATGCAGAATCTGCTTGAGAAGGCATGATCTGTAACCGATGTAAAATTGGTGGCATGATCTATAACTAATGCAAGTTTTCTGCCCAATAGATACTACTGAAAGGACACCAACACCCACTTTATGTATAGGCAGTATCCCTCTCTCTGTTTAAACCTTCTGCTGAAGTAATAGACAGATTGCTCATTTTCTCTGTGATTACTTCCCCAAACCCACCTCCAAAATATCTGTGCCAACTGCAAACAATTTGCTGAAGTCAGGAGACACCAGGATGGTCTCAGTAGAGAGACGTTTCTTAATGTTCTTGAAAGTCACCTCAGCTTCTAGTCAAAACTTGATATTCTCTATCATCCTGCCCTTAGTGAGGTATGTTAGGGGACAGGCCATGGATGTAAACTCTGGTATAAATACCCAGAAAGTCCAAAGAAAGACTGTGCTTTCTTCTTCATCTGGGCTATGAGCTCTTTCTCTTCTGCTTCAGTTTTTTTCTTTCTAGGGCTTAATTAGACCCAACCTGTCATATATCCTAGATGTGACCTTCTAATGTCATAGATGCTCTGTCATGCCAACCTTACATTT
>NC_056725.1:808062122-808134622 GCF_019279795.1 Protopterus annectens | reverse complement strand
ACCAAAATGCATCATTGTCAATGGTTTTGGAAAATATTGATTAAAACAATTCCAAGTCAGCAAGTAACAATATCGGGGGACTATGACAAATTATTAACAATAACTCATCCTGTTAAATATTATTTTACCAAAATGCTTCATTGTTAATGGTTTTGGAAAATATTGATTAAAACAATTCCAAGTCAGTAAGTAGCAATATCAGGGGACTATAACAAATATCTAAAATCATAATTGTAATTTAATATATTCCTCTGTAAACTGTAACATTTTGCATGGTGAACATGTAATTCAGTGTGTTTCCTGTTGTAATATTATTCTTATAAATAATAGTTAAAAATATTATCTCTTCTGATTAGCATTTATTTTTATGTAGATACTTGCAAAGCTGAGGATACCTTGTATTTATACATATATATTTTATGTGTCACAATGTTAACTAATTTTGCTGCATAACTTAAACCTCTCCTTCTACGTTTACTGGATGAAAACATTTGTGTTACAGGGAGTGAGCGTATAAAACTCTGATAGTAACCCAGGTGAGAAGGAGAAAGATGGAGCACCATAGCTTTTCACCAGTTAACAATACAGATACATGATTTATAGTGAATGTGAATTTGTGTATTGTAGCTTATTTGTATATGTATCTAACTCATTTTAACTGTCATTTGTTTATCACATTAGAAGTTCTGTAACACATTGCTATATGTTCTACTGTTCTCTATTACACTGTTCCTAGGTTCATAGGTTCCTAGGTAGGTACTAGGCTATCGGCCCTTGGGCCTATATAAGCCTAGCCAAAAAAGTTCCCAGGCTTTTGCCACACAAGTAAATAATTTTCCTGCACCCCTGTCAAGCAGAGCCACAGAAGTGATCCCCGGGGTGAATTTCCTATTTCCCATCCAATTGTCAAGATTTTTCTTAAAGAGGGCTAATGAGGAGCTTTGTTTGACATGATTGGGTAGTCTGTTCCAGAGCATGGGAAGTCTCTAGGACAGGAATCTATCCCTTCAGCATGTTTTGTTTATTGTGGTGGCAAGGTTTAGGTCCATGGAGCATGTGGCTCAGAGGGATTGGGATTTCTTTAAGTGTAGCATGTCCAACAGATCTGGGTTTGACATGGCTTTGTATGTTAGGCAGAGGTCGTCTCTGAGTAGGCGATATGCGACAGAGTAGAGCTGGAGTTTTTTGAGACAGTCTGCGTACGGCATCTATTTGAGGCCAGTAATCCTCTTAGTGAGGTATTTCTGAGGGCTTTCCAGTTGTTGTAGATGTCTTGCAAGATGCATGCCAAATGGGGCATTGTACTCTATAATGGGTCTGATGAAGGATGAGTAGAGAGGAACAATGACCTCTTTTTTTCAGGAGGAGAACCCCTTTGTGATGAGATGTGCCATGTAGAAGGATTTCCTGACTACTGTGGCGATGTGATTATCAAAGAAGAGACTACTGCCCACCTGTGTCCCAAGGTCTCTTATCACACTTTCGCCTATGTGGTAGTTCATGGGTACAGTGTTTTTCCCAAGCCTTGGCGAGGCCAAGATAGGCTGTGTGTACCACCTTACCCTTGACCACGACTTTGGTGACTGCTTCAAAGAAGTTAATCAGGTTTAGGATACATGATCTTCTTTTACAAACCCAAACTATGTAGGGTCAAGAGTTTGGAGGTTACCTATGTCTTTGTTTATAAGCTCCAAGATGATACGCTCAACAAAAACCAAGGACCAAACTCCAAACAATAAACCAAGCAATATTCGAGTGCAATTCCAAAGACCACAATGAAACAAATGATTTTAGCTCTTTCATTCACTGGATTTATTACGTGAACTTCCTCAGAAAAAACAATCCCACATACCCATCCTTCCTTATATACTAATAACTATAAAATCACAGGAAATGACATCAACAAATCATTAAACAATTAATGAATGATATAACATAATTACTACATAATAAATACAATTACTTTAAATGTACTTTTATCTAACTATCAATAAAAAATTCATGTGTATATCTACACATATATAAAAAAATATATTCATATATCTAAAAAATACACATGTAAATGTGACTTCCACATATAAAAAGTATATGTGTTATCACACCATAAACCTATTTGTACACCAGAAAACATTTCAAGTTTATTGACTCATTTAATCCTGGTATTTTATCAGCCCCCAAAAATAACTGCCAAAATGTTTCTTTGCATTCCAACATATTATTCAAATCACCTCCAAATGGAACTTCTTTTACCTTTTCTACTACTGTAAATACAAACTTCTTAAAGTTTTTACAAATAAGAGCATGTTTGGATGTGATTTAAATAACATGTTGGAATGCAAAGAAACACTTTGGCAGTTATTTTTGGGGGCTGATAAAATACCAGGATTAAATGAGTCAATAAACTTGAAATGTTTTCTGGTGTACAAATAGGTTTATGGTGTGATAACACATATACTTTTTATATATGGAAGTCACATTTACATGTGTATTTTTTAGATATATGAATATATTTTTTATATATGTGTAGATATACACATGAATTTTTTATTGATAGTTAGATAAACGTACATTTAAAGCAATTGTATTTATTATGTAGTAATTATGTTATATCATTCATTAATTGTTTAATGATTTGTTGATGTCATTTCCTGTGAGTTTATAGTTATTAGTATATAAGAAAGGATGGGTATGTAGGATTGTTTTTTCTGAGGAAGTTCATGTAATGAAGCCAGTGAATGAAAGCGCTAAAATCATTTGTTTCATTGTGGTCTTTGGAATTGCACTCGAATATTGCTTGGTTTATCATCTCCAAGATGATACATTCCATGGCCTTGCAGACCAGGCTCATCAGGCTAATGGGGCAGTAGTTCCCGGGGTCCGTGGTGGCACCCTCTTTGTGGAGTGGGATAACCATCGCTGTGCACTATTCAGTAGGCACAAAGCCTGAAGTGAGACTATGACTGAATATGGTACTTAGGTGGGATGCCAGTTCATTCTTTAGTTCATGCAGAACGCAGCCTGGGATGTTGTCTGGACCCATGGATGCTGTGTTCTTGGCTTTGGAGAGTGTGGTCTTTGCTTGTGCTTCTTTGATTTCAGGGGCTTTGCATTCTTCTGGTATAGAGAAAGGCCCTTTGGGGGGGTGAAGTTTGCACTGAACCTGTCTGCCTGGATGTTGGCAATATCAGTTGGTTCTGTATATCTAGTGCCATTGTGCTGTAGCTCAGAGCAGATCTGAGTGTTGCCATTGAGATTCTTGACATAGCTGTAAAATGCTTTGCGGTTGTCTTTATAATCAGTGGCAATTTTATTTTCGTAACTAGCTTTGGAGGATTTTATGAGTGATCTCATCTTCTTACTGAGGCTGACCAGGGAGTTCTTGCAATCAGAGGATTTTACTCTTTTTTGCAACAACTTCTTCCTTCTGTTGTAGAGTTTGTTCATGGCAGAGGACTACCAGATTGGCTTCCTTTTTTTGGAGGATAGCGTCTTGGTTCTGTTGGAGATAACACGATCCACACACTCGTGTATGGGCTTATACAGTGCAGTTGTAAAGGATTCAGCAGTCGTACCTCTATTTTCTGTCGGTATGGCTGTTGTGAAGTTTGCCACTTCTGTATTAAGAAGCATAAAGTTGGGTTTGGAGAAGTTTTTTACGGTGGTTTCTTTAATGGGGGGGGGACAGGATATGGACGTCTAGGGTGATTAGCTTGTGGTCAGATATGACCAGCGAGGAGTTGACCTTTGGCATGGAACATCAGTTGCCCATATTGGCAATGACCAGGATATTGCTGCCCCTGGACAGGGTATGAACAAGTTGATCCAGGGCATTGGAATTTATGAATTCGAGAAAACATTGAGCAAATGAGTTAGTACATGAGTAATTTTTCCGGTTGATGGTGGGGTAGTTAAACTCACCCATTATTAGGGTATTGAGCTGTACCTTAATATTATCTAGTATATCAAGAAATGTGGAGTGGGCATCCTGGGGCATGGCAGGAGATCTGTAACAGGCTACTACCTGGATTGCATTATTTCCCAGTGTTAGTTGCACTTGGATAATTTTGGATGCGTTATGTTGAGCAACTAGCCTGGACATGTGGATATCCTTAATGAATATGGACACGCCTCCTCCTTTAGTGTTTCAGTCCAGGTTAGGTGGCTGAAAGGTGTGGTATGAATTATAGCCTGGTGATGCATGGGTGCTCTCTGGAGCCTTAAACCAGGTCTCTGTCACTGCGCAGATGTTGATGTTCTCCATTTTAAGGAGTGCCTCGAGTGAGTGCATTCTGAAGTTTAGACTTCTAGCATTGAGTTGCATTACCCTCAAATTTTGCTTACTTGTACTGCTGTTGCTACTATTGTCACCCAAGGGACTGGGCCATGGCTGAAAATGGTCTGAAGACCAGTCCATATACCCGATAATCAAATGTAATATAGAAATAAGTAAATAAATAAATAAATAGATAAGTAAAATAGTTGCTGGTTGGAAACCGCTCAGCTTATTCAATAGCCATAACTTATGCTTCCAACGGTATATGTACTATATTGTTAAACAGACCACTCAAAACTAGGGGCTGTCAAGAGAATTAAAGATTATCTTTCACTTGATTTTTGGTAAGGCAGAAATGAGGTTGATATATATAACCTACAAAGATTCTACATGCATCCAGTGTTTTCAGTAACTGTCCAAGCATGTGTTCACTGAATTCAGAAATGACTACAAACAGCATTAAATATTTTGCTACATCTGCATCATAGATTCATAGGTAAGTCGTAGGCTAGTTGCCCTTGCAGGCCATTTTAAGCCCAGTCAGTTTCCCTTTCTGTTCTCAAAATAAGCTATCCCTGTTGATGCTGCAGAAGAGATTTAGATCCCTAGATCGAGTATTTCTGATGCCTTTAGACTTGTTGTACAGTAAATCCATCAGAAATGAACTGCAGGATGCTTTGTATGCCAGACACAGGTCACCTCTTAGCAGTCTATAGGATATTAAGTATGGCGACAGGACTTTGCGACACTCCAAGTAGGACACGTTGTTTAGGCCTTGTATCCTTTTAGTAAGGTATATCTGTGGGTGTTTCAGTTGTTGCATGTGTATGGATCTTATACCACTAATCACCATCAGGACTCAGAGCATTAGGACAGATGAGGCCTTGTATTCTGCTCTACTCTTATGCTTGTCTCCAAATGTATATATAAATATTGTACCTAAATCAAAATTCCCATAAGTGGCCATCTAGCCTTCTCTATATCTCAGTCTCCTTTCTTTGTAATGCTTTTTTCTACCTTCAGATGTAAACATGACACAATATATATCATCTGTTAACTTCTCTGCCAGCCTCCTGATACCTGGCTGCTTTGGAGTGGCTGCCTTTTACTTAAAACTATCTTCTCTTTACTTCTTCTCTTCTCATTCTTATTTTTATTAAGCTGTTTCTGCCTTTTAGCTCTTGATGTCCTCCACATGCTGTGACTCTACATTTACCCAGGTTTTTACTTCCCCCCTCCTAGTTTTGTCTGCATCTACATGGTAATCTCTGCTTTTTTTTTTTCAAGTACACTTCGCAGGTCTTGCAATAGTAAACATATGTTATCTCTGCTATGACATTATTTGAGTTAAATACCTTCACACTGACTGCCCACCCTCTGTTCCATGACTAGGACAAAAATCCATCACTTCTTCTGGGCATATTCTGCTTTACTTAAGTTCTTATGTGTTTTGGAACATTCAGTACTTTAGTCAGTGAACCTGTAAGCATATCCTACCACATGTGCTAAACAGCTTTGTGGTTTGGCTTACTATTGTATAATTGTATTTTATAGTACTCTATGTAATCATGTCTGACAGTTCTATATTATGCATGTAGGACTAATTAACAATGTATGTTATGAATGTATATATAATTTCTGTATGTGGAATCTTTAACCCCATGTCCATAATGAAAATAGACCTTGTCCAACTGATTATCAGAAATCAATAAATAAATGTAAATAATTAAATGCACACACTCATGTATACATGCATACACACATTATGGACAGCAGTTTTTCCCTCAGACAATTAGCCAGCAAAAGCTGAGCAGTACACAATTATAAATCATTTGGCAATAAAACCTTTCAGACTAAAATTTATGCAGAGGAGAGCGTTTAAAAGGACAGGCTACCAAGGTCCTGAATTGCTTTTATTTTGGCTGTATTTGTGGACATTAAACAAGTAGCACCTGAGGCACTGCCAAAGCCACTGACATTATATGATTGACCTCTGCTAAGCAGTGCTGTATCATGGTAACTCTTCTGACAAACAGACCTGTAGGTGTTTGTTCTAGCATTCCACATTTAGTGCTGATATGTAGCTACAACACGCTGGTGTTGATAGAGTTTGGAATTATGGGACTAGTGTTAGGAAAATGGAAAAAAGAGTCATAATGTCCTTAAACTGTAATGTCTCACTTCATAGTATGTGTGTATCTGTTTGCAGTATGAAAATAAATCTAACCATTGCATTAGCATTTTAACAGTAAACTCACTTACTTTTCTGGCAGACTTCCGACAATTCTGACTATGGTTGGTGTGTTTAATCTAAGAGAAATTGTGAAATGGTGATCAGGGGCACAAAACCTTCATCTCATCTCATTTCTCAGTTCTTTGCATTGGTATTTGGCATGTATCATGTGTCTTGCACCACCTCTTCTCATGCAAACAGATTGTCAAGAAGTAAGAAAGTTGAAGAAATATTCTTTGCACTACCTAGCTGGGTGCAGTCTCCCTGCAGCTGCATGTATTTGCAAAATCATTTGCATATTTTTTATTGGGTGTCATGAATCAAAGCATTCTTTGTACATCACTGTATTTCACATCCTTAATGGAGAATTATTTAGGAACGACAAAAGGCAGAGATGCTTATTTATGGTCTCATGTAATTCTTGAACTGATACATTTACTGCTGATTGATTGCAGCAGTACCCAGGTACCTATAATATGGTATCTAATAAACCAGCATATTTTTCATTTTTGTCTGGTAAAGCTGCAAGAAAAAGAAAGCTGAATATGTATGTCAGATTGGCCTCAAACAGTCTGCACTACTTTATGATAATTTCTTCAGAATTACAAAATCCACCATTTACATCATTTCCTTTTATACCACAATTATTTTGACATCATTTCCTACTAGTATTAATCCTAAAAGGACATGTCAATATAAAGTTCACTCAACCAAACAGTTCTGTCACTTCCTTAACACAATATCTACTGATAAAAAACTATGTGTATAATGTAAACTTATAATAATATTCTTAATATGACTACATTTGCAATACATGCACACTAAATTTTATGACAAAAAAATTAGAAATTAACATAATTTAAAAAACTTTTAACAGAAACTTTATCATTAATGCCAGGCGTTACATCAGCTCTTAAAAAAATTTGCCATTTCAATTCAATTTTTTCATAGAAGTGATTGAATGAACCTACAAACATCTGTTTTCACCTTCTCTATTACAAAAAAAGGTGAACTTCTTAAAATTTTCACACGTCACTGAATGTTTGGCTAGGGCATTACTTAAATCTTTCATCTTAATGGCAAATGAATGTTCCCTAACCCTGTATCTTAACTTTCTAATGGTTTTTCCACTATAGAAATTTTCACAGTTAGAACATACTGCTAAATAAACTAATCCTTCACTTTGACAATCATATCTATCCTTAGCTGTCACAGTGTATTTTATATGTTTAAAATAATGACTTTGTACACCCATCTTGTACAATTTGTAAAGGGAAATGTCCCTAAACGTGTGACAACTCTATTATGGCTCTCATCTCTGTGTCCATTTTCCAAAATTTCTTTTAAATTTCTAGTTTTTTTTATTAATAAAGTTTGGTTGCATCCCAATAATCTTGCTTAATTCTTCATTACCCAAAATAATTTTCCAGTTCTCTTGTATAACTTTTCTAATTGCAGGCCCATCAATACTCATAGGTATTGGAAACGCATGCCTCTACTCATCATTCTTATTTACATCCTCACTGAATTTATTTTGTTGAAACCCTGTTTTCAGTATAGCGAGTATTTATCATTCCTGTGTTGTATAATATATTGTAATGCGTCTTCTAGAATATCACTAGAATATCCTCGATTAATAAATAACTGTTTAAGGACATCTAACTCTACCTTGAATTGATGGTCATCACTGACCATTCTACTCAGTCTAATAGCTTGTCCCTTAAAAACATTGACTTTCATGTGCTTAGAATGAAAACTATCATAATGTAAATAATTATTAGTAAAGGTTTTCTTTCTAAAAATATTACTTCTAAATGTTCTATTAACAACATCCATCTCAATTTTTATTTATTTATTTATTTAAATAAAAAAATAAATTTATTTAAATAAATAAATAAATAAATAAAATAAATAAATAAAAATATTACTTCTAAATGTTCTATTAACAACATCCATCTCAATTTCCACATCCAAAAATTGAACCTTTGTACCTGTGCCACGTATAGTGAATTGCAAACAAGCCACTGTCTGATTGATGTTTTTGAAAAACTCACCAAGCTGTTCATTGTTACCAGCTCATGCAAAAAACAAATCATCTATGTAACGCCTATAATATTTGACATATTTAAATAAATCCATCTTCTCCAAAAAAGTGACTTCCCACCAACACATGACCAGATTGGCAAAGACAGGAGCAACATGTGCTCCCATCAATATCCCACTCAACTGTTGGTAAATTTCCTTTCCAAACATGAACAAATTATTGTGTAATACCAATTCCATAAGCTTACAAAGTACAAAAATATCCTCGTTGCATTCCACTTTAAGTATAGCCTCATGAACTCTATTCCTTCATTTTGATCTATAGCTGTATATAAAGAACAAACATCAAATGTGCATAACAAGGTTTCATTTCCCTGGAACTCAAAATGTCGAAGTTCATCCAAAAACATCCATGAATCTGTAAGATACCACTTACTACTTTGCACTATAGGATTTAATATTTTATCCAAATATATGGAAATGTTTGAAGTTTTACTGAAAGAGGCAGACACAATGGGCCTAATGGAGGATTCTCCACATCTTTATGTAATTTGGGGTTGTTCGACATTCAAATATTCAAACAAATCAATGGAAATGTATTGCTGATATAACAAATCCAATAAAATAATGTCTAATTCCTGAAATTTCTTCCTGACAAAATCTTTAGACACTTTAGAATATTTGTCGTCGTCTGCTAATAACCTCCTTATACTACTACTGTAGTCCTTACTATCCATGATAACAAGCCCTTGTCCTTTGTCTGCCTTCATATATCTAATGCCACTATATGATGCTAACTGTTTTAAATAGATTTATTCTGTCTCCAGTGTGTGTCTTGTTTAGTAGTATTTTACGTTTTTAAACTTTATGATAATTCACTAACCTGAATTAAGCAAAATCCAGACTAAACTGTAGAAAAACAAAAGTTCCGTACTAACAGACAAGAATAAATTCTTTAATCACAAATATTTCGATAAATCCAACAACATTGAGCGCTTTCGTCTGCACAAAGCAGACTTCATCAGACTAACACTAGGATGTGCAAGCACAAACAATGGACAGATGCATTTTGGACATCAGTGTTTGTTTTTGTTGCTGAGCTTGTTCTTAGAAACATTTTGGTTCTTGAAGTTTAGCAGTATTATTTACAGTAATGCTTCTTTCACGTTTAGCTAGTTGTAATATTTGTCACTATGTTAGTGCAATTAAGATTTTCCTTTAAAATGGAATGTTGAAAATCCAGAAATTTATAACTTTGCTGGGCATGATTTTAGATTATAATTTTGCCCGAATTTGTCTTCTGATACAGCTTCAACGTTAACTTGGGAAATAATAGCAATGATCTGGCCCTTCATTTCAACCCTCGTTTTGATGATTCAAGAGATGGATACGTTATAGTTTGCAACTCCAAGTCTGGTGGCTCATGGCAATCTGAGCAGAGAGAAAAACAGCTACCATTTTCCCAGGGTTCTACTGTCAAGGTGAGGCTACGATAATTCATAACATTAAAAAATGAAACATTAAGTGAAATATACTCATGTAATGTGGAGAACTGGTCTTCTGCTCTTCAGCTGGTACATCAGTATGAATACCATTTTTTGTGATAGAAACAGTGTGAGTGCGTACATACAAATTTTTGTCTGACATTTGTTTTACATGGAGGGCAAATACCACCACCACACTCCATGTGCATGGATTCCATCCCTGTACCCCTTTACTTTTTCATTTCTGAGATCACTTAATATTGATGCTAGTTGAGTTTTTGCACAGTTGTCTGTTAAACTATTGCCCTATTACTGTATTATTTCTGTATTATTCTTGTGTACTCCAAAATATGATGACATTCTATTCAGTAAAAAGCATAAAAAAACACATTGCCAAGTTTCCAGTCTCAGATATGGTTAAGAACCTATGTCACAAGTGATAATTCTATAAAGGTGTTAAAAAAGAGCAATATTTGAAAAATTAATTTAAGACCACTTTAAAGTGAGTGTTCTTGAGAGAAAAGGTTGGAGCCAAATACTTACACAGTGCACAACTAAATATTATGCCATAATATGCCATATAGGGCGGTGCACTGGTATAGCAGTTAGTGCTGTCACTTTATAACAAGAGGTTCTCTCATTCGATTCTCAGCTGGAGTGCCTTCTGTGCAGAGTCTGCATGTCCTCCCTGCGTTCGCATGGGTTTCCTCCTGGTACACTAGTTTCCTCCCACATTCCAAAGGCATTCAGTAGGTGGATTAGGCACTCTAAATTGGCCCTAGGTGAGAGTGTGTGCATGTGAGTGTGTCTGGTGTGCCTTCTGAGGAGGGTCGGGCCTTTGGCTAGCAATCTGAGCCCTTAAAACCCATAACTGCTACAGAAACAATGAGTGTTGTAAGGTACTCATTGTCCCATGTACCACATGGTACATAAACAGGAAAAAGAGAGAGAATATGCTATATAAATGATAACATACTCTAATTTGTTCTAATTCATGATTATGCATGCTAAGTATTTGTACTTTTCTAAATCATGTAAAATTTGCAGCCCAGCAACTCAGCAGAACTCAGTAAATATGCTACTAGTTCCATTACATTGTATTTAGTGTATGAGCTACATACAAATGAGGGAAAAAGCAACAGGGAATATTTCACTATAACATAATTTGCAAATGAATGTTTATACAAATATAATTATGTTGCTAATTTAAATATACTAAAACGAGAAAAAATTATATTATTTCATAGGTTCATAGGTTCGTAGGTTGGTACTAGGCTATCGGCCCTAGGGCCTATACAAGCCTAGCCATAAAAATACCCTGGCTATTTCTTCCCACAGTATTTACTTCCCTGGACCCCTGTCTAGCAAGGCGACTGATGTGATCCCGGGGCGAATTTCCTATCTCCCATCCAATCATCAAGGTTCCTTTTGAAGAGGGCCAAAGAGGTGCTCTACTTGATATGTATGGGCAGTCTATTCCAGTGTCTGGGGAGTCTCTGGGTCAGGAACCTATCCCTCCAGCATGTTTTGTTCATTGTAATAACAAGGTTTAGATCCCTGGAGTGTGTGTCTCTGAGGGATTGGGATTTCTTTAAGTGTAGCTTGTCCAACAGTTCTGGGTTTGACATGGCCTTGTATGTTAAGCAGAGATTGCCTCTGAGTAGACGATATGTAACAGAGTATAGGTGGGTTTTTTTTAGACAGTCAGCATAGGGCATCTGCTTTAGGCCTGTGATTCTTTTAGTGAGGTATTTCTGCAGCCTTTTCAGTTGTTGCAGATGTCTTGAGAGGTACATACCAAACAGGGCATTGTATTCTATAATGGGTCTAATGAGGGATGAGTACAGTGGGACAATGACCTCCTTTTTTCCTGGATGAAAAGCCCTTAGTGATGAGGTGTGCCACATAGAAGGATTTCCTGACTGCTGTGACGATGTGGCTATCCAAGGTGAGACCACTGTCCACCTGTGTCCCTAAGTCTCCTATCTCACTTTTGGTGTTTAGTGTACTGCCACCTATGTGGTAATTCACGGGTACATGTTTTTTTCCCAAAGGGGATAACTATACATTTCTTGGCATTGAGCTTGAGCCCATGGCTCTGGCACCAGGCATCTGTTTCTGTAAGGTCCTTTTGTAGAATATCCACATAATTTGGGGATTCAATAATGGATCCCAGTTTGCAGTCATCTGTGAACTTTGTTAGCCAGAGTTCCTTGGTGATGGTCTGTACTTTAGCGAAGTAGATGCCAAACAAGAGCAGTCCCAGGACTGAACCCTGAGGTACTCCACTTGTCATTTGTCTGGATATGGATTTGGAGTCAGCTACTTTTACAGCATGGGTTCTATCAGTAAGCCAGTTGGCAACCCATCAAGTGATGTAGGGATTAATCCCCAGCTTAATAAGTTTATCTATGATTCCAGAGGGGGGGTGGTGTCGAAGGCCTTGGCGAGGTCCAGATAGGCTGTGTGGACCACCTTAACCTTGTCCATGACTCTGGAGACTGATTCAAAGAAGTCAATCAGGTTCAGGAGACAAGAGCAGCCCTTCACAAACCCAAACTGCATGGGGTCCAGTGTTTGAAGGTTGCCAATGTTTTTGTTTATAAGTTCCATGATAATACGTTCCATGGCCTTGCAGATCAGGCTTGTCAGACTGACGGGCGGTAGTTCCTGGGATCCAAGGTGGATCCCCCCTTGTGGAGTGGGATAACTGTAGCTGTGTGCCACTCAGTGGGCATGAAGCCTGATGTGAGGCTATGATTAAACATGACACTTAGGTGAGGTGCCAGTTCATTTTGTAGTTCATGTAGTACACAGCCTGGAATGTCGTCTGGTCCCATGCATGCTGTATTCTTAGCTTTGGAGAGCGCATTTTTTACCTGTGTGGGCGTTATTACCGGAATTTGACAATCTTTCGGTATTGAGATGGGCCCTTTAGGGGATGAGAGGGAGGTGAAGTTTGCACTGAATCGATCTGCCAGGATATTGGCAATATCCTTGGGATCAGTATATTTAATGCCATTCTGTTGTAGCTCAGAGCAGATCTGAGCATTGCCATTTAGATTCTTGGCATAGCTATAGAATGCCTTGTGGTTGTCTTTGGAATCTTTGGCAATTTTATTTTCGTAACTAGCTTTGGAGGATTTTATGAGGGATCTCAGCTTCTTACTGAGGCTGGTAAGGGAGTTTTTTGCATCGTGGGATTTTCCTCTTTTCTGCAATAGTTTCTTCCTGTATTTTGTTGTTTCTTTCAGTTTTCAGGAAATTTGTTGAGTAAAACTACTCTGTACAAAAAAATAAATAAATAAATTAGTTGGTTTTGCATAAACTAAAGTACACTTACAAAAAAAAAATCCTTATATAGATGATGCAAGTTGTTTGTAATATTTTAGAGGTAGTCATGTATAGGTAATACTGTCTACCAAATTCCTGTACTTACTGAAATCAATATCTTAGAACCATAAATAAAACAAGTAGTGAGCATCAATGGTTAATGACAGTGGGGAAATCCATCACACCTCCCAATGTGGGAACTGTCCATATACCCTTCTAACAAATATACTAACCCTGAGACCATACTACATGGGTGTGCAGGGGCTAAGACACCTGCAAAAACAGAATGTAGTATTTCTGCTTCCAGCTTCTGTAAAGTAGTTTTAAATGAACAAGAAACTGTTACATACATATAGTACCAAGCTGTGCATTAATAATATCCTTTTATGGATTATATATCATTTTACATCTCTGTACTTAGCTTTGTGATAGTCAGTCACTGTGTTATTGCTGTTTTACCATGTACTCACTGAGAATTGTAAATAAAATACTCCCAATAGAAAATACATTTTTTACTACAAATGTATATTGCTAAATACGTCCAATGCAATGCGCCCTCCATAAAGCAGCATCCTTAATTTTTAAATCAATTATAAAAGAAGTCAACAAATATTTTATTTAAAAAAGAAAATAAATATTTCAGGTATAGAAAGACAACCACAGTGCTGCAATCATAGTATAGAAAGTATAATTCCTTGAGGTCTCACACTCTTAGTCGCAATTTTGTAAATAATTATATGTCATTGGTGAATATCAAAATCATTTATAAGATGCTTGTGTTATAAATGTATTAGAACTGTATGTCATGCGTATATCAAACTGCTTGTATAGACGTGTGTATTGAAAAGGTGTTTGTGTTTAAAATAGATCCACAGTGTGCCTACTGGAAGAGAACAGAAATGTACATGCACTATTGTAACTCTTTAAATGTATATATTTTAACAGTGGAAACTGGAATACAAGAGGTCAACTTCAATCCAGCAAACTTCAGAAAAATAACTGAAATTTAATTACTTTATGGCTAAGCCATAAAAGATGGTGGGCTGGATCCACGACGGCTTGCATGGAGTCTAAGAGTAGAGTAAGACTCCATGCAGCCATCATGTCCGACGAGCGATCCAGGAACAGCCTGCAGGGGTGTGCAAGAGAGCTCCTAACACATCTCTTACACGGACAGGGCCGGGACATGCAAATTACCTCAATTGCAGCTGAAAGGCATGCAAATGAGGTAGATTTTAGATTCAGGAAACCCGAACCTGTCCGAGTAAGAGTAGTGTTATCTGCATAAATGTACTCAGTTGACAACTGAGTACCATTCTGCAAATAGCAAAACGGAGCCATGACAGCTCAAAATAAAGGTTGCATCCAGTAGAGGAAGCATGCCAATGGACAAATATATGGCCATTGGCAATGTTTCTTGATGCAAAATGAAAAAAAAATTAATTTATTTTTTTTGTCCGATTTCCGATGTTTAAGCGTAGCGCAACGTTGCACTAATGGGCTGTGCTCTAAAAACCAGAAAACTAATAATAAAAATCCACAAATGTGGATTTTATGTGAATTTGTAATGTACAATGCAAGACAATGGCAGGCTGAAGACAACATGGCTACCGAGTAGGGGTTGCTAAGGGGAGAACCCAGTCTAAGAGATGTAACCAGGCATTAGTAGGCAATCCTATGCAAATGAGGGTAAAGATAGTGAATCCCAAGTCTACATAGCAAATGAGCACAGTCAGTGGAGTGTAAGACTAGGATAAGGGGAGTAACAGACTAGGATATAGGTGACATCATGAGGGGGGTATGTATGAAAGAAGCTAATCTCATTGGAGCAGAGTGGCATGTGTTAGCTGTCAGTTGCTCATCACTGGAAGAGGTGTGTCAGTAGGTATCCTAGCTAAAGTCAAGAAATAGAAGGTGCACACTGTGTCCACCCCCCTGAGGGAATGGAAAGGGAAAAGGAAGCACAACAAACAGTAGGAAGTTAACCAGGGAGAGTCAGCAGAGCTAGCAGGTGGAAATAATCAGAATCAGGCAATCACACAGGCAGTACACAAACCTAGCCCAGCCCAGCACTTAAAACTCTGAAAACAACAGCCCATTATGTTTCTGTCAAGAAACACTGCAACACTGGAGTTTACTAAGAGAAGTGAGTACTTAAAAAGCTTAACTGACCAAAAAAAAATGTTAGTGGCTGCAGTTGCAAGCAGTGTCTACTGTTATTAATGTCAGTATTCATCGTGTAATTCCCCACCTCTATACATGACGGCAATACTTTCTAGAGGGAGTGAGACTGACACAGCTAACATACATTGCACAATCATGAACTTGCATAGAACATATTTAAGAGCTATGGCATCTGCCCCACTCAGATATGCTAGTGTTTGTAGTGCCCTGATACTGTGTGTGGTTTGTAAAGTGCCTCTGTAACGTTATTGTTCGCTAGAATGACTGCTTCTGTTATCACTGTCATGTAATGCAATTCCACAACACTGTCTGTTAAGGATTCACAGAACAGGCTTTGTCTAATGGCCTTTTTATTATTCCTTTACATTCCTTCATTGTAAGGAATGATATATTTATTACAACATCAAATTATTTTATATCTGCTGTGGCTTAGTAATAATTCATGCAGTCTAGTGTGCCCAAGGTCTGTGGCTCGAGACTGAGAGGGGTGTTTTATTTTGTAGATGAGCAGACTACAAGCCTTTTAGCTACAGGTAAAACGTTGAATAAATCAACTATGGTAGTGGAACTCAGTCAGCAACATTCTGAAAGGTTACACTGGGCATGCTCACACACATAGGCTATGTCAGAGTATAGCAATGGTCTGTACCTATCAGGCAGTTACAGGTGTTAACCCAGGAACCACACACTATCCTGCAATCTGGCCTGTGCACACAGCTATATGACAATAGACACATATACAATATAGTCGAACCTTGTCATAATCACATCTTTGCTGCAGATACCTAAGTTGTTCATAGAAAGTGGGGAAACGAAGATGATAAACACCTGCAAAGGGTATCATCAATAAACAGGTGTGAATCCTGAACATTATCATAGGTGCAGAGTCTGATCCTAGGCTATCTGCCCTAGGGCATGTACACACCTAGACAGAGTGTGTCTGGCATGTGCAACATGTCCAAGTTGAATACTGTGCATGTGAAAAGTTGGTCACACAAGATAGCCCATATATGTACAGTCCATTGTGCATCTGTGTAGCAGGGACACAGAAGATATCCCATGGCCAAACATACAATCACCCATACACCTGTCCAGCTGACTCACACAGAGCTATTGGACACCTTCCAACACACATGGCTCATTCCTGCAAGTACTGCAGACATTAACATGACCAGACAGAAGATATCTGCAACCTACAAATGTGGCAGGTGAAAAAGAAACATCCATATAGTGCACCGTGTTAATGCCTGTCTTTGTAGTATCATAACATAGTTAGGTAGGGGTTTGAAACCTGCAAATGGTGTGTGTGTGTGTGTGTGTGTGTGTGTGTGTTACATCCTTTGAGAGGAGTTGCCTTTTTGTAGACTGTAGACACAATGAAGGAGCTACATTCTTCTTTGGAAAGTCTGGTGATGTCAGCATCCTACAGGTATAGCAGGTGGAGACAAATGCCCAATAAAGCATATAGCGTGCTAATTTAATGCCTGTCTCTGTAGTATCATAACATAGTTAGGTAGGGGTCTGAAACCTGCAAATGCTGAATGTGTATGGAGGGGTGTTGTTTATGTGTGTCACATCCTTTGAGAGGAGTAAACTGTAGACACAATGAAGGAGCTACATTCTTCTTTGGAAAGTCTGGTGATGTCAACATCCTACAAGTATAGCAGGTGGAGACAAATGCCCAGTAAAGCAAATAGCGTGCCGTGTTAATCCCTGTCTTTGTAATATCATGACATAGATAGGGGTTTGAAACCTGCAAATGCTGAATGTGTGTGTATGGGGGCGTATTATGTATGTGTGTCACATCCTTTGAGAGGAGTGGCCTGACTGTAGACACAATGAAGGAGCTACATTCTTCTTTGGAAAGTCTGGTGATGTCAGCATCCTACAAGTAAAGCAGGTGTAGACCAATGCCCAATAAAGCATATAGCACGGCATGTTAATACCTGTTTCTGTAGTATCATAACATACATAAGTAGGGGCTTGAAACCTGCAAATGCTGAATATATGTCTATGGGGGGTGTTGTGTATGTGTATTACATCCTTTGAGAGGAGTGGCCTTTTTGTAGACACAATGAAGGAGTTACATTCTTCTTTGGAAAGTCTGGTGATGTCAGCATCCTACAAGTATAGCAGGTGTAAAAAAAATGCCCAGTAAAGCATATAGCGTGCTGTGTTAATGCATGTCTCTGTAGTCGTCTAACATAAGTAGATGGTTTGAATCCTGTAAGCACTGACTGTGTGTGTGTGTGCAATTCTGTTTGAAAGGGGTAGCCTTTTTGAAGACTGGGAAAACACACTAAAGATGTATATTCCTCTTTGGAAAGACTGATGATGTCACCACCCTAGAAATACAGAAGGAGAAGAGAAGCCACCCAATAAAGCAAATAGTACGCTGTGCTAATGCGTCTCTCTCTAGTGTCGTAACATACTTTGGCAGGGGCTTGCATCCTGTAAGTGCTGACTCTGTGTGTGTCACTCTTGGACAATGTGGTGTGGGTTTTGCTTTTACTATGTTATGACATATTATGATTACAACAGTAAGTGCATTGCACACATCAGGTATCTGCGTGGCAAATATATATGTGTATATGTTCCCTTAATCAGTACATAGGTGTGAAGCCTGCATACTACATGAATACATTTGTTGCCATTGACAGGTTGTGCCGCTGTTTCTCAGATCGTAGGTCACATATGTATGTATGTGACAGGGTCATCCACTGTTGTGATCCGTGGCCAGGGTCATCTGTGCCACACACACCCATGACAGTTACTTAACAGTAGTGTGAGTGAGGGTATATGCCTGGGGTATATGTCAGACATGTTCATACACAACAACGACTGACAATAATAGACAGTCTTTATAGGTGTACAACCGCCTTGTGGATATGCATCCAGGTCTCTAATGTCTCATGTGGTACACCTTGGAACTCCACAATACCAAGGGACACATGACATAACATGAGGCTGTATGTACACATTGGTACCCAACATACATGTTGAAGGCTACCACCTATGTGGTACTGACGGGATCGTAAGTATAGTACATGTGGATGACTATGCCATAGTCGGCTTACTGCTATACAGCATGTATCAGATGACAGGCATCTGTCTGTATGATACCGTTGTGTAGGATATGTGTCCCTACAGTGCCCTGGTTGGCGCTGCGTGCACGTCCGCACATACACATTGCACTGGATAAAGCGCTGCTAAACTTTGGGCAACCCTATTTAGCTGGGTAAAGCACTGCTTAAATCTGGAGCCTTTAAAATATATATTTTCTTCAATAGTAAATTGGCCATTTCACTGCTTTTTATAATATTTTAATCATATATGTCAGGTATTATTTCATATACTGATTTGGAACAAAAAAATAAAAAGGTTAGTGGAGGGACTCGAACCTTGAATGCCTACTCTTTAGGCTAATGCTCAACCATTACACTACTGTTACTTGGCAGATTTTGAATAATTAGTTCTTATATGCTATTCACTGCCACAATTGCTAACTGTGGTTAGGCAATGGGCACACACACGTGCAAATACGGGCAGCCATACCTCTCAACTGTACAGATTTTCACAGAATGTCCACATTTTTGCCTTATATTTTTGGTCCATTTTTCATAAAATTGTGGCTTTCTGGCAAATTATTAAAGATTGAAGTTAGAAAATAATGACAGACATTTGAGTTTTAGACTTCATATCATACAGAGCATGCATACTAATGCAAAACCTGTTATTCTATCAACTTTCTAATTTGTAAGAGCAATATTTAATACATGTCCCTATTTGTACCAGTTTTTTAATGGCTTTGTCCAGATTTCTTATTCTAAGAGGTTGAGAGATATGCAGGCAGCTATATCGTGGATTAAAAATAAAAAAAATAATATTTTACGTTTTATAACTTTGATTGGGGTTTCCAGTGTCAGGGAGTGTGCTGTTGGGTGCAAGTACATTTGAGCGACCTTGCTCTTGTGTGCTGACATTGTGCTTTGTAACAACTTGCAGGGGCGTGACCATTTAGACTGCTCAGCAGTTGGACACGCCCCTGCTTTCATACTCAGTCTGTGTAAGAGTTACTGATGAGTCAGCGTGTCCTCATGAATATTCATGGCTCTCTGGCATCATACTGTTCAACTGCAGGCTCCGTGTAAGACTTATTAAGTCTTACATGGAGGATTCATGAATCCTGCCCGGTATCTTTCAGTTTTCAATGCAGCAAAAGACACAATGTCTGTATTAGGAAACTTTTTGTATTGTCTTTAGGGTGAACTAATTACTAGTCTTGAAAGCATGAAGGAATGCAATTGTTTTATGACTTCCAGCATCTGACAGAGATCTGAGGAGAAGCCCTTGTCTGTATATTTTTACAGGTAGATGCTGAATACTGCCATGGGGGTTTTGGCCTGGGGACTAGAAGTCAGATAACAAGAAGGGATATCATTCTGCAAGCTATCCTAGCAGTAACATTTGAGGTATTAGTTTGAGACGTCTCTTAGTAAGACAGAGTATTCTGCATTCTGTCCTGGACTGGACAACAACTAGAAAATCCATTCATCACAATTGCCTTGCTCTATTAGTGAGTTCTTAGATTATAGTAACTATCTTAGATACAGTCAGGAATATAGTGAAGCTTAGTTTAGATATTTGTATTTATTTATTTGAGACTGACCTGCAATGTTGTTTTAAATATTTCCTATGATTTTGAACTCTGATGTCACTGTGAATGTATACCTAGTATTGTCTTGGTCTTTTATTATTCATTATTAAATATATTTAAACCTTTAATTGTGGTTGCCCTGTGTAAGGATAGATAGGTTTTGAGAGTACTTGCATATTTATTTGGGGACACTGTGTGGAACACTCCTAATAGTTTTACTCTTGGTTAAATTACCATTTATGTTAATATTAATATTACACAGTAAAATTGGATACCCTTTGTTAAGGTCCTTAAGGTAGCTGACAAGGAGTGACTGATGGCAGTAATAACTACCTTGTAGTCTGGGCAGAAGGGAGGCATAGCTAATAAACCTCTGCCAGCCTTTCTCAGGTATGTGTGTATGGAAATCAAACTTCAAAGTGTATGTGTGTGTCAGCTTCTTGGGCAGGGACACAAAGCACTAGCTGGACAGAGAGGGTGCTGGGCGTCTTGGCTTGGTCACTGAGCTGAGATCTCAACTCTATAGCTGTGCTAGTGGGGAGTCTTACTGGGGATCTGGAGGAAGAGTGAGAAACCAGCTCCGGAATGACTGTGGTCTCTGTGTGCTCTTAAGGGAAATTGCACTTGATGCAGAGAGCTGCATCTGGAAATACTGTGTGTGTACTCATCATCCTCACAGTGAATGTACCCCACTGTTGTCAGTGGTGAGAAGTGAGACTCCTTGGTTACTGGTCCAATGGACGGTAATCAGAAAAAGTATTTTATAGTAGAAAAAATTAAAAGGAAAATATAAGAAAATAAAAGAAATGAGAAAACTCATGAATATTATGAAAGTCAGTAGGTCCTAGTTTCATGTACTATCCTAACAATAAATGACATAATAAATATATGACATATTTAACAAGTAGTTGTTAATATTCAAATAAGTCTTCTGCATGCAAAGTCTTGTTATGTCAAGCAGATTTATTCCTGAACACGATACAACCACATTTTACAAATCACCAAAAAGCAAATCTAAACTACAGCCAGTTATGACTAATTCTACACACACACACACACACACACACACACACACACACACACACACACACACACACACACACACACACACACACACACACACAATCAGAATTATTAAAATGTGTTTCTTGAACAGAAATATTTCAGATATGATGCTTTTAATACCTGTACAAGTTAAGATAGGAAAGCTTCAGTATTTTCCACTAACAAGGCTCATTGTCAGGCAGTGCTAGTCATGTGACATAGCAAGATGCTGAGAGATGAATACATCTGCATAATAGTAAAAGAGTAAAAGACCTTAAATATGAGAGATGTCATTCACACAGACACACACACACACACACACACACACACACACACACACACACACACACACACACACACACACACAACAAATCAGTAAATTGCTATCTGTCAGGCCATAGGATGTTTTAGAACATTCTCCAATACTTTTCTAATTTTTTATTTTTGATTTTATTAACATGACCAGTGATTACAAATTCTCCATCTGTTATGAACACAAATTATTTATTTATTTCATATCCAATAGACATAAATTCTCTATCTGTGATTTGTTGCATATTCAACTGATATAGCTCCTCATCTATGAAGAATATAAACTATTTCTTGTAAACCTTTAACAGTGTGAATGACATCTCTCATATTTAAGGTCTTTTATTCTTTTACTATTATGCAGATTATTCATCTCTCAGCATCTTGCTACGTCACATGACCAACACTGCCTGACAATGAGCCTTGTTAGTGGAAAATACTGAAGCTTTCCTATCTTAACTTGTACAGGTATTAGAAGCACCATATCTGAAATATTTCTGTTCAAGAAACACATTTTAATAATTCTGATTATGAAATCTCCATTAAAGTATTTATTGCCTTTATGGGTAATGGTGCAGCGGTAGCATTGTTGCCTCACAGCAAGAGGTTCTCCCGTTTGATTCTCGGCTGGAGTGCGGGGAGTGCATTCTGTGTGGAGTCTGCATGTCCTCCCTGCAGTTGGGTGGGCATTCGAAAGACATGCGTAAATGGGTGTGCCTTCATTGAAGGTTGAACATAGACACCTTGGCGTTCGTCAAAATCTACTGCCAATCATTAGCAGACTGGAGTTCCGCTGTGGTGACCCCTAACTGGGAAAAGTCGAAAGACAACAACAACATAGGTAACAAACAAGAAAGCTCTATTCAAAACATTAACTGGTACATGACACTAAAAAATTGAAAAAGTCAGTTTTTCAGGCCAAACAACACAATGAATATTATCAATGCAATGCAAGATCTATCACTTGTTTTTTACTATTATGGCCTAGTCATCATTTCACAGCCTTTCTTTCTTAATGTGAAATACCAGCAAAGTTTAGACAACATCTGTGAAAAAAGGATAACACAGCTTTTACTATTCAAGTGACAAACAAAACTACTTGAAAGCAATAGGAGAAAAGGACACAATGGCATGGACAATGTGTAATACATCAATAATGTTATTAATGAGAGTTGCTGCTGCAGTAATCTCCCTGACCCCAAAATGCAGTAACCTGGTAGTTGACTATGATATATGATAAGACAAGAGGCAAATAGATGGAAGAGACCCCTTCATGTGTGTGTGGGTCCATGTTCAGTTACTGAAAAAAATATCCGCGGACAGCTAAATAGCAAATGTAAAACATCTGAACACAACATTACCAAACATGGATTATTTCGAAAAATCATTCATCGAATGGCTATAGTGGGCCAACACCCAGGAAGTAATTCAATGCATAAGGTAAGTGAAGGAAACCTTTTAAATTTTCCCTTTTCCCCACTGTAATGTGATCTCAGAGTTGGTATATATAGTTAATGGGGTTTGGAGGGTACAGCCTCCCACATTGGGGGGTGTGGGGGTCAATGCTCCCAACCTTGGTTGGTTGCATTTTGGATGTCGGGCAACTATGTCCATTCGATGAATGATTTTCTGACATCATCCGTGTTCTGTAATGTTACGTTTTGATGCCTTAGTTTTGTTATTTAGCCATTCACAGATATTTCTTTTCAGTAACCAAACATAGTGTGTGCGCCTGTGTTGATGTGCTATGCCCCCCAAAAAAACTTTTAACACTATAGGTGAATGCCATATATATATATATATATATATATATATATATATATATATATATATATATATATATATATATTACTTATTTTATTGGAAATGGCATTTGCCTTGGTACCCCTCATTATGGTCCTGTAGATACAATCAACAGCTGCTATATCTTTTCCAGCAAACAAAACATTCTGACATTGGATTGCCTCTGAACTATTATTTTTGAGGCCAGGTATTGTCACACTAAAGCCTTTTTAGGATAGTTTTGTTTCTCAGAATAGCATTGTATAGTACAGATATGTTGTTTAGTAGTCATCATATTATTTTCATTGATAATGTTTGATATTCATTTCAGAAAGCCCTTGCAGTCTCTCTCTCTTTAATTATGTCTCTACTTTCTCCCAGTAATGTCTGAAGAAACTGTCCTCAAACATTCAGGACAGCATCTCTGTGGTCCTGATGGCTTAAATTTTAACCCCGAGCAGGCCCTCTGCAGTGTTTTTTTTTCTTGAAGATGTTGTGACAAAAGCATGCAGATGACATAATGATATAGGATGAATTTCTTCAGACTTCTAAAATGGCTGCATATTTATCTCTCCCAGTTTGAAAAAATAAACTGAGTGATAAGGGCCATTAACTCTGCCAGTTTTAGTAAATTCAGTTAATGTCTAGTAAGTATGCTGCCTGGATACCAGCAAAGAAGAAACTTAGACAGCCTGAAAGAAAATCAGCTAGAAAAGCTAAAGAGAAAACACTGAATGGGAAGAATCCTGCAACTGTTCAGCAAAAGCAATTCAAGCTCTACCTTTGGTGCAAGACATGGCTTCCAGTAATCTAGCAGACAAAATCAATTAAATGTGCTGATTATAATAAATAGAACATCGAAGGAGTATATCAACTCAATAACAAAAGGCTGGGAAATGGGAGGAGCTTTTAAGAACTATTCAAATGAACTGATAAAACTGAAAAAAAAATCATAGGAAGAAATAAAACAAATGCTGTCTGAGTATGAGAGTGCTCAGGAAGAAATATTTCCAAAAAAATAGCAATGTTAGAGGACAGAGCATGCAGGGAAAACCCGAGATTTTCTGCTGTACCAGAGAAATTGGAAGGAACAGACTCTACTAATTTTATGGATGCACAAATAAGCAACTGGACTGGTATTCATAAGCAAGATTTGATAACTAAAAGGGCATACTATGTGCATGCTCCAAACCTTGCCATGATAAAGCATCCAAGACCTATACTGGTAAAGATGCAATCATACCAGCACAAACAGTTGATCCTGTTAAAACTGGGGCAAAAGAGCAAAGTATTAAAAATAGAGATAGTAGAGTGTTTGAAGAAAATTATTATTCACTGTACACCAGGCAGGAGAGAGAAGCAAACATATCCCAGCAATAAACTTAGTTGAAATGGCATGTGGTAACTTGTTAAGTATAGATAGATATCCTTTAAATAACCTTCAATTTAATTCTTATCTATTCAGATTAACAAAGCTATAAATGGAAGAGTTTAGCAAAACCTTTCTTTGCTCAGGCTATGAACCGTGAGGAAAGCCTAACGCAAAAGGGTAAGTCTGATAATGTTTGCTATGTTACAACATATAGTAAAAGAACAAATGAGGTTAAGAATATGGTTTCAAACAGCTGGGAATATTAGAGGCCATGCTGGAGTTAAAAGAGTACATTGGCAATAAACCTAATTTTGCATATAGAAGTTGTGACAGCTTGAAGAAAAAAACTTTTTTTATAAAGATACGAAATATGCTGGTAAAAATAATAAGTAATAAATATAGGACCTTCCCATGTCACAACTGTATTTATTATAAGGTCTTAATAATTAAAAATGAATTCATTTACCCTGTAATTTATTATTTTTAACTGTGCCTCGACATGTAATAGAATTAATAGAGTATATTTAGCTACCTGCACAAAATGTTCTGCTTTTTTATATCAATAAGTCAACTAGAAGGTTGAAAGAACAGATCACAGAGCACCAGTTGGATATACGAAGGAATAATATGAGTAATGCTCTGGAGAAACAAATAGATGATTATAGTGCAGAACATTTTTTTTTAATTTAGAGTCATAGATGTGATATACAAATATATAAGAGGTGGGGGTTGAAATAATAGATTTAAAATAAGTGAGTATAATTGGATTGTCCGTTTAGAAGCAGACCATCATCCAGGAATTAATGCAGCAATAAGCGTTAAACCTGTTTTGAAATTTAAACAAATGTGTTGAAGAAATAATGCTTTTTATTAAGTGATTGAAAAGTTTTTGAAATAAACTGTTCTATGAGAATGTTTTTACGAAACGTTTTAAATATTTAATTAACACTACAAAAATGAACACTACGATGTAAAAACCAAAAAAATGAAGGGTAAACACTATACAAAATCCACAAAACTTGTATTTCCAAGGATTAAGCACTTTTGGCCATAAAACAAAGGCCTTCTTCAGAATAAACTACTCCCATTCACATCGTCGTTAAATACTAACCACAATAATGAACAGCCAATCAAAAAACTTCCCACACTAAAGTCATACACACTTTTGAAAATTATATAAAAAAATAAAAAACATTTCTAATACAAATCCACACATGAAACAAACGTTATTTACATTTTTCTTAATAGACTTTCCTGTGTAAAACTGCTTTGTAATTCACACCACTATTCAACCCTGGTGCATTGTAAGCATTAAACAAAATCTGCCATCTCAGCTCTCTATAATCTAATTCCCCTTCTTTATCACCATTGAAATCTTGGAGTATGCAATCAATAACTGCAAAATAAAATTTTTTGTGGTTTTGACATACCAATGTATGTTTAAACAATGCATTGTCTGTGTTTTTGCTTCTAATAGCATATAAGTGTTCATATATTCTTCTTCTCAACTGTCTGTTGGTCTTACCAATGTAAAAAGATGTGCAGGCTGAAGACTTAGCTAAATAAACCACAAAAGTCAACCCACAATTGAATACCCTTGGAACCTGCCAAATTCTATTGCTGGTACTCACTTCAAAGTGTAAACCTTCTGCAATATACCTGTAAAAATTGCAGTTTATACACTTGAAGGTACCCCCTGTTCTTGTCTCATTCAAATGGTGATTCCCTTCTAACATTTCCTTAACATTTTTTGGTCTTTTATTAATGAAAGAGGGTGAAGGGCCTAAAACTGATTTTGTACCACTGTTGGCTCACAAAATCTCCAATTGTTAATTATAATAGGTTCATAGGTTCATAGGTTCGTACTAGGCTATCTGCCCTAGGGCATTTATAAGCCTAGCCAGAGTGTGTGTGGCTTTCACCACCCCTTAGGATGAGAATACTATGCCCATTTAGGGTTTAGTTTACTGTGCCTCTGTCTAGTAGTGACACAGAGATGACCCCCGGGGTAAACCTACGATCTCCCATCCACTCTTCAAGATTTCTCTTGAAGAGAGTTAGTGAGGGGCTCTGCCTAACATGGACTGGGATTCTGTTCCAGAGTGTAGGGAGCCTCTGGGTTATGAATCTGTCCCTCCAGCACGTCCTATTTATTTCTGTGTTGAGGTTCAAATCTCTTGCTCTCGTGGCTCTGGTGGATTTGCATTTTCTTAGGTGGAGCATGTCCATTAATTCCGGATTGGACATGGCCTTGTACGTCAGGCATAGATCACCTCTGAGTAGGTGGTATGTGACTGAATAGAGCTGGAGTTTCTTCAGCCGGGCAGCATATGACATATGTTTGAGACCCTTTATCCTCTTGGTGAGGAACTTTTGGGGTCTTTCCAACTGCTGCAGGTGTCGGGTAAGATACATCCCAAATGGGGCATTGTACTCAATCATGGGCCTGATAAGAGAAGAGTACAGGGGCACAATGACCTCTCTTGATCTAGATGTGAATCCCTTCATGATAAGGTGGGCAATATAGAAGGTCTTCCTAACCACTTTGGCAATGTGAGTGTCAAATGAGAGGTTACTGTCAACTTGGGTCCCTAGGTCCCTGATTACCTCTTCCGTACTTAATAGCCTTACTATCAGTCATAAAAAGCAATGGCATAGATATAGACCAATCTTGTGGTTTTGGATTACTAATACTGGTGTCCTTATTAGACACACCCTCCAACAGTATCTCTTTAACTACCTTTGAGGGATACCCTCTGTTTTTAAACCTAAGGTGAAGCTCATTGACCATTTTGTCCATATTTGTAGCCTCAGTGGTTAACCATTTCAATCTTATCAACTGTCCCTTAACTATATTGTGTTTGACGTAGGTAGCATGCATGCTATAATAATGTAGTAAGGTGTTACTTGCCACATTCTTGTAATTAATTTTAGAACCTAATTTACTGGCTCCTGCCTGTTTAAAATTTTTTTCTAAATCCAAAAAAACTAATTTTGGAAGCACTCCAATTACAAGAGAAACTTAAAAAAGATGTACTTTTATTCATGCATTCAAGAAACTGTTAATTAATACTGCAGCCTGATAGAGCGGTGCCGTGTGATGTTTTTTAAAATAAGATATTTAATTGATTGTTTTATTTGTATTTTTTCACATTGAAGAAGGGTTGTCGCCTGAAAGCTTTGTCTATATTACAAGTTTGATGGTGTGTCAAGAGTTTAGTATATTGGTTTCCTTTAAAATCTTAAAGCCTGGTAGTGCTGGAGTGCTCTCTGGAGCCTTGAACCAGGTTTCAGTTACTGCACAGATGTTGACATTCTCCATACTGATGAGTGCTTCGAGCGCATGCATTTTGAGATTTAAACTCCTGGCAATTGAGTGAAAACATTTGGAAAATAAATGATAAAATCTGGACTATATGCTGATATCAATACATATGAAAAGATTTTTCTGTAAACCCTGTACTTTTAGCAGAAGGGTACCAATAGTTTGTTATAATTGGCATTACAAACTGATCATCATAATAACATGGGGAAACAAATGTCATCCCCATGCTTCTGGCATGCTGGGTTTGATAACCATTCTAGTCCCACTGAGGGATGGCCTGGAAGGAACATAAATCTGCTACCTACAAGCTCTCCTTTACACACTGCAAACCTAACATACAACCAAATTAGTAACCCACTTGAGGTAGCATGTCCATGCAGAGCAACGCAGCTACATTGCACATAACTGGTTAACTGGTGGGGGGATGAGTTGAGGGCATGCAGAGAAGGTAACTGTGGTTCAGTCAATGTAATTATCCTAGTTCTCAGTCACATTGCTTTCGCACACAAAAATGTAACATAGAGCAGGCAAGTACTGTGTACTGCTGTACTATAAGGGGGAAGATCTGTATAAGCCTGAGCTAAGCAGAAGTAGCAATGTTGTTCTTCTTTCGGCTTTTCCCGGTTAGGGCTTGCCACAGCAGAACTCCGGTCCACTAATGATTGGCAGTATATATTATGGTGCTGAGGTGCCAGCCCAACGCCCAACCTTTAACGAAGGCATGCCCATTCACGCATGTCTTTTGAACACCACTCGACTGCGGGGAGGACATGCAGACTCCACACAGAAGGCGCTCCAGACAAGAATCTACCGGGAGAACCTCTTGCTGTGAGGCAGCAACGCTACTGCTGCACCACCGCAATACTAACAAATATTCAAATAAACAAGCAAATAAGTAAATAAATGATGGCTTCCGCATACACATTATATCTTACACAGATCTAGTTATCCTGACCAGCAGATTTAATTTAACTTATTTAATCAGGTTTATGAAAGAAAATAGTATTCTGTCTCCATTTAAACTGTTGTTAGCATGATTATTAGCTTGAATAAAAAGCTGCAAGAATTATATGAAATATAAGGAGTTAATTTAGAAATAGTGTAAAATGCTGAAAAATAAGAAGTAGTAAATATGCTGGCATAGCTTAGATACTGGCATCCATGTAATGGAGTAGGTTATTGAGAAACAGAGTCTGTAAAAAATAACTGCGTAGATGGCAGCTGGAAGGACATCAATGAAGTAAAGAGATGCAACATCAAGTTTCAGATAGTGCTACAAAGAATCAAGGGCAAAGGAACAAAGGAAAACTACAAAGAAAGAACTGTTATACATCAGACTCAGAAAAAATATCAGACTTTTTGGTATAAATATGAGTGTAACAGTAAACAAGCTTTGGGAATTTGCCATAGAGAGCTAACAGCATCTGTGTTGCATGCTTGTAGATCCAAAAGGAAAATGTAATAGTAAAAAAATGCGTATTAACTGAAGCAGTATCTCGATGTATTTGTTGTACTTAGTATAATCCGTCTTTTTTTTTTTCTGTAGTTTTAGCCAGTAAATTATTTTAGGTAGAAAGAAATATTACGTAGAGCAAAATGGGTCGGGAGATTGCCCTGGGAAAGAGAATGGTAGGTTATTTCATAAACTCCTTCAAGCAACCTCCATACAATCTAGTCTCTCAGATCCAACTATGATTGCTTGAAAATAAAAGTTATCCTGTAGTTATGATACCTGAAAAGAAAAAAAAAACAGAAAATAATAAAAAAATAGCACTAAATGGTTAGTCAAGGTACAATCCTCTGCACAAAACAATCTTTCTTAAACATGTAGACCACAAGCACATAGAACTATTTGTTTATGGCATTAAAGGAAATGCAGTATTCTTCATTGTTTTGCAGCAAACATCCCATGAAGGACTTAACATATATATATATATATATATATATATATATATATATATATATATATATATACATACACACACACACACACACACATATATATATATATATATATATATATATATATATATATATCTATACACATACACACACATATATATGTATCTATATATATATATATATATATATATATATATATATATATATATATATATATATATATACATGTATGTATATATATATATATATATATATATATATAGGTATATATATATATATATATATATATATATATATATATATATATATATATATATGTATATATATATATATATATATATATATATATATATATATATATATATATATATATATATATATATATTTATATATATATATATATATATATGTATATATATATATATATATATATATATAGTATGGCCATAGCTTCTATCTATACCCCTCCAGGCAATAATATTCACAACCTTGAGAACCTTTCTTAAAATGTAACCTATTAAACCATCAACCCTGGAGACATAAACATTGGCTAGATTAAATCTACTGCTATAGGTCCAAATCTTAATATCAACCTTCGTGGCTTCCACCAACTCATCATCTCCCCTACTTGCACCAACAAAAACTTCACTACTGGCCCTACCCTAGACTGGATCTTCACCTCAGATCCCAACCTCTATCACAAACCTGGGACACTTTCAAACTCTTTAGGCGATCATTTTCCTACCTATATCCAAAGATACTCCCTGCAACCACCCAAAGGCCACCTATATAGAGACTGTCGTAAATTGAACAACTTCAATCCAGATTCTTTTAACTCTAAACTGTCCAGGATAAACTGGTCCTTCCTTCATCAACTCCCTCTCAATGAAGTTGTCAGTTTGTTCAATTAGATCTTTCTAGACATACTAAATTCATTAGCACCTACCAGAAAAATCAGAATAAAGTATAACTCTGTCCCTTGGCTCAGTAAATGTACCTACACCATTATCCATAAAAGAGATAGTATCTGGAAAGCCTTAGTCAAAAACAAATCATCTTCCCTACTTCAAAAGTACAAACACCTCAGAAACCTTTCAAAAAACTAGTTAACAATGTTAAGAAGAATTTCTACTGCTCCACCTAATCAAACCTGCAAAATAATCCCCAAAAATTCTGGACAATGATTAATAAACTTCTTTATCCTGGCAATTCTACCACACCCAAATCCCTCCCTCATAACACTGCTATTGAAACAGCCACTCTCCTAAACAACTACTTCATAGATACGATCTAAAAACTAACTCATAATAACAATGCTTCTTCTACCCCTCCTTAATCTCCCAACAAAACATCTTCTAATACCTTCTCACTTAAACTAGTTCCCACCACTTACATCGAATCTCTCTTGCTCAGACGCAAACCTTGCTCCCCCTCTGCTGATAAACCACCTTCCTACTTTCTCAAAATTGATGCAGAGTCTGTTGCCTATCCTGTCTCTATACTCTTAAATAGATCCATTAACAAAGCCTGTGTCCCTGATATATGGAAATCCTTCTATATAATCCCACTACATAAGGGCAGTAACTCCACTGACCCTTCTAACTTCAGGCCCATTGTCATTTTGTCCCCATATCCAAAATTCCTGAGAAATGCATACACACCCAGTTACTCAAACATCTGCTAGACAAAAACCTGCTTACCTCCACCCAACACGGTTTCAGGCCCCACCACAGTACTTCCATTGCATTACTTTCTTTCATCCAAACAGTAACTGAGGCCAGTGATAACAACATGTTTATTTCCTGCTTATTCCTCAATATCTCAAAGGCTTTTGATACAGTTTCTCACTCTAAACTTTTAAATAAACTCTCAGACCTCAATGTCTCCAACTCCTCAGTTAACTGGTTCTCCAGCTACCTCTCCACTAGGCAACAATCTGTTTGTTGGTAAACTGTCCTCTCCCTCTTCCTTCCAGTCAATACAGGAGTTCCTCAAGGATCAATCCTGGGCCCCCTCCTATTCAATATCTTCACAAATAAACTACATTCTGCTTGCAGACTCTGTACTCTGTTACAATATGCCGGTGATTCCACACTCATCTCCACTGCCCATACTATTCCTGACCTTTTAACACTCACTCGGGACACCTTCTCAGCTGTAAAAACATGGCACTCCGATAATCAGCTTGTACTAAATCCTATAAAAACAAAACTGATTGTTTTCTTTCCTGGAACACTGGCACAATACAAATCCTCTTTTGTCATCAGCTCCGTTAATGATACTATCAATAATGCTGAACCTCATACCAAACTACTTGGCACCATAATTGATGATGAACTAAAATTCGACTTATACATCCAACAATGCACAAAAAAAAAACAAAACAGAAACTTGGCCTACTTTACAAAAATCAGAAATTCCTCACACCTACCTCAAAAATTTCTCTGGCTCATTCACTCCTCAGCTTGTTTACTCTATACCAACCCTATCCTTACTAACATTCAGTCTACTCTTTTGTCCAAACTTGAACAAACATACAATAAAATAGCCATATTCGCCACAAACCTCGCTTACAACTCTCACCACTGTCTTGATTTAAAGAAGCTTTAATGGCCTGAATTCTCTCAACTACAACTTCCTCAACTACAGATCACACATTCTGTTCTCTACAATCCCTCTTCCCACCCTTCCTTCTCCAACCTTTTATCTTACTACATCCCCCTCCGACACCTCCGCTCAACTAACAAACATCTTCTTAACATCTATAAACCCCAAAAAACATTGGAAAGTCCCTTTACAAGTACTCTGTAGCACATGTTTGGAACACACTCCCTCCTATCATAAGAAATATCTCTCAACAACACCAGTTTAAAAGAGAGTTAAACTGCTATTTCCTAAATACTTGGTCTTGCTCATGCCAAGCTCCCACTTGACATCTCTGTAGTCTCTACCTCCCCTCTGTTTGTCTCATTCCTCTTCATATCTATTAGAATTATTTCCTTCTGTTCCTCTTATTCTTACTCCTCGTTACTCTCCTGTACTGACATGTAATACAGTGTTTTTACACCTCTGACATGATACGGATGGTACCTTTAGCTTCAAAATTATACCTTCACTACTGTTATAGCACTGGTATGTCTTTTTCCTGCTGATACTTTTGTTATACAACTTATTTTACCTTGTTTACATTGCATATCATTGTAACGGCTATTTTCTATGAAACATTTGCAGTGTTGTGCTTTTGTATGCAAACTGGAACTTGTCTCCTTGGGTTTGGGAATTGCACTCTGTACCATTATGTCATTGTATTGTTATTGTGTGTTTGTAGATTGGAGCTTTTCTCCTTGGGTCTCCACTGAAAATGTGCCTTTGGCTCAGTGGACCAAACCAGTTAACAAATGTCAAATAAAAAGATGTGTGTAGTTTTATAGGTGTGATTGCAGGGGCAAATAATGTTTATAACTGCCTAACTGCTTTATAAACTCCTCTACCTCTGTCATAAAATAATTTGTATACCATTATTAGCCTTCACAATCCATTATGTATGATCTACACTTAAGATATGTCTTCCGAAAAACCTGGGCTAAATCTAGTTCACATGTTGTGCATCTTGCCTAGGAGCAGAACTGTCCAGTAGTACTTCATATTGACATTTGTGCACTCCAAAACGACATGTACTAAGGGAAGTAAGAGGAACTCTATCTGCAGGAATCATCTGCTCCTAGCTGGCCTCTGTTGTACATTCTGTAGAATGCTGACACGTGCCTATTGTCTTACTAAAGTAGATGCATACATTGTCATGTGCAGATTTATTACCCAACACAAATATGCTGGAACATGTTTATTGTTTTAATGATGAATGTCGCTCTTACTTCTCCCAACCATCAATAACTACTGACCTTCCTAACAATTGTTTATTGGCCATATTGTTTGATCACCAACATGCACAGCAGTAGCAGCATATTTTATATAATGGCATATATTCTCAATAGATCCATGACAATTGCCAAGAAACTATCTGTGCAGTGAGGCTATCTGTTATTTTACAGAATCACAAATGATTCTACAGTCCAGACCAAAAATGTTTCTCATTTGGATAAACAGGTAAGGGACATGATTAAGAAAGTCAAATCTGATTCTGAAATTCTGAAACAGGACAACACAGTGATCCAGTGTTTAAGGGTTCTGGCTCTGTGTGTGTGTGCGTGTGTGTGTGTGTGTGTGTGTGTGTGTGTGTGTGTGTGTGTGTGTGTGTGTGTGTGTGTGTGTGTGCGTGTGTGTGTGTGTGTGTGTGTGTGTGTGTGTGTGTGTGCGCGCACGAGTGTGAAACTGTCTATATGCAAAGCATAATGTGAATTAGTGATGTAAACAAACTTTGAGATTCACTATGGTGGACACATACTCCATTGACTTGAAATACACTTCAAAAGTACCAAACACACTAAACAAGTGTTTTAGGGGACAAGCCTCTCTGCATTTTCATTCACCACCAACTTTTAGATATCTTATCATTTAGGTTGCACAATAATATAGGAAAGAATAGATTCCGTTATCGTTTGTCTGCCCTGAATATAATGGTAGAGTCAGAAATAAAGCTGTCTGTCTTGGAACTCCCATATTAATAAACTGCATAGCAAAAGAAAGAAAAGAGTGCAAAGCTGTAAGAGACCCCCATTCTGCTACATCAGGACCAGACTGAAACATGCAAGCAAGGAACTTGACAGTACCATTAAACTGTACAATCAGGTATGAGCTCAAGGTCACTATAGATGCAAAGGAAATTACATATCTTTATTTAGTTATGTCAGGAAATTAAGAAATAATGTCCAACAATGCCCTCAGCTAATCCTTAATATCACACATTGTGATTCCAATATAGCCAATATGTTAGCAGCCAGATTTAGTGATATATTTTCTACTCCTACCCACATTGTTGCCTCCACTATCCCTGATAATTTAGTTTCTCCCACAGTCAGCTTGGAGCAAGTCTTAGAATCCATGTCAAAGGATAAAAATACTTCCTTTGGACCAGACAACATGCCAGGCTGCATTCTCATCAGTGCCAAGTATGCTCTACCCAAGTTTCTAAACTGTAGTCAATATATATATATTTTTTTAATGAATCCTTGTCCATTCAACATCAGGCTATATACAGTTATTTGTTTTCCTGATGCCAGAGGTACTGTGACTTCCTTACACAAAGGTGACCCCTCTACAGACCTGCGTAGTTATAAATCAATCAATCTCAACAACTTTGTATGCAAAGCCATGGAAAATGTCATAGCTGAAATCATTTGTGTGGACATAGGCAGCTTAATTATATAATAGTTGCTCTTATATTTGAGCATTTTTAGTAAGGTTTTTGTACTTTAAACTGCATTTTAGTGCTATTACTGTTATTACTGCATTTGATTACTGAAATTAATCCAGATCCATCCAGAGTTGAATATTTGCTCCCCATTGCTGTTTCACACTTTATCCTATAATATACTTGTGCTGCTTTTAAATTTGTGTATTATCTGCTGAGATATTACACTGTCTGTTCAATGTGATTGGCCAGAGAGCTAATTTGTTTTTTGACTTTCTGTGCCTAAATAAAGTCAGCAGTGTGGTAATAGTGGTTACCAGTGCCATGTGTAGACGCAACTGGAATTTAACTTTTCCATATAAAAACTACCCCTGAAATTTCCACAGTACTTAGTTGCATAAATAGCAACCAATTTGCATATTGAAGAGCCCCCTCCGTGAGTTTAGTCTGAGATAGTCCTGATTGTAGTCTATACCCTTACAGCAACCAAACTAGCCAGCTGTAAACCCACCTTGTACCATCCCCTTGTAGAATATGTAATCAGGATCTGTAACAATGGATATGTTTTCCTGCTATATCTGTAGCCAGCTTTGTGGAGATTGGCATCCTGAGGTAATGTAGCAATTGTCTCATGTTTACTGACAAAACCTAATTACTTTTTGTTTGACAACCACCTAATTTGTAAATAAACTGATAAGGAATGTGAGAGCTGTAGGTACACAATATTACTGGAGGAAAGACTCTAACATACAAGCAGTTGTATTAGCAAGCAGGTTGTCCGAAACACACACACTACACCCACCACACATAGTATGGACCACAACACAGACCTTCACATGCTGAGGTTCTTAAATGTAATCTGCCTAAACCACAAAAAACACCCTAGACATTTCACTCACAATAAACATCCTCAGCAACCTCAGCAAACTCTACCAAAATAACTATGTTGACACATACAACCACATCTTACACTGTCTCAGCTTCTTCAAGACATTAAGGTATATCACCACGCAACCCAATATTTTGTCATAGGAGAATTTTGAGACAAATAGATGACCCACTGAGTAAGGACAGAGAGTCACTGTCAGTTGCCTGTCAGGGGCCAGAATCCATCAGATCATGCATACACTCAAGTCATTGAACTAGAAGTATCAGTATGACTCAGGCATAGTCCATGTGAGTGTAAATGACCTGATAGGTGACTTCCTGGACTAAATGAAGAGAGAGACATAACAGAGATCTTGGACTACATGTTCCAAGCCAGTATGAGCCAAGCATTGAGCAGCATTCTATCCTTTCCACGGATGATGCCACAATATGAACAGAAAACAATTGATTTTAATAATTGACTTAGATTTTGGTGGATTTGGTTGGTAGACCATGCTGCTTTGCCAAGGATGGTCTGCACCTATTCCTTCTGGGCTTTTGAATATTGGCTAAAAGCTTGTTCACCCTCAAAGTGCCTTTTTTAGGCATTTCAAACCTGTTAAACCTTCCAACATAGTAAAACCAGTCCAAAACAATCTGAAGGTATTACTGGTCTATGCCAGGAATCTAAAGAAGAACCTCTACTCCCTGCAAGCTGTCCTCACCCTGGAGAATGCAACCACCTGTGATATGGTTTAAAGTTGCTGAAAGCACTTGGCAGTTCAGGGCTATAATTCCAGACCAGTTACTGTAGAGGCAGGAACAAAAGTTGTCAGTGCTACAACAGGTAGCACTCTTTTCTTTGTTGTAGAAAGCTGTGGGTTCTATTCCCCCATTGGGTGGATGGATTGCTGGCACTGCAGTGGAGCATAAGGGTGGTGCTGCACTCGTGGGTGTGCCGTACTTTGGATGAGACATAAAACTGAGGTCTCATTTGCTTGAGTTGGTAGTAGCTCAGGTGGATGTAAAAAAAACCCACAGCACCTATCAAAAAATGCAGGGATCCTTTATTTACATGACAACTTACAGTATATACATGTTTATATTTTTATCTGTTCACAAATGTACATATTTACAAAATTGAGTAATTATATATACAGTTCCTTTTATATATATAAAATGTATCATAGTTTTCATACTTCTACACTCTTTATTTAAATCAGAGCCCCACTTTATTTCCATAACCACCATCTATTTTTTTAAATATTGACAATATCCTTTTTCATTAAACATTATTTAATTTATTCTCTCACTCCATATTACCTATACTAAATAAAATAATTTTTTTATCCATTCTTGTTTTTGATTCTTCACTTCTATTTTATAACATTCATATTCAGTCATATCCATATTGTTACTGGGCTGGATTTATGAAAGCTTGCACGGAGTGCAAGAAGAGTGTAGAAGCTCACAGAGGCAATATGTCTGCCGTGCGATCCAGGTATAGCCAGCAGGGGTGTGCATGAGAGCTGCTAAAGCTACTCTTGCATGGACAGCATCATGATATGCAAATTACCTCATTTGCTGCTGAAAGCTATGCAAATGAGGTAAATTTGCAATCCAGGAAACACTAACCTGTCCGTGGAAGATTAGTGTTATCTGCAGAAATGTACTCCGTTGGTAACGGAGCACCGTTCTGCAAATAGCTAAACTGAGCTATGACAGCTCCAAATAAAGGATGCATACAGTTGAGGAAGCATGCCAATGGCCAAATATAAGGCCATTGGCATTTATAAATGTTTAAAATTATTAAAATCTAACTTTTTTTCCCCCGATCTCCGATGTTTAAGCATAGCGCAGCACCGCACAAATGTGCGGCACTTTAAAAACAAGAAAATAATTAAAAAAATAGCCAAAAATAGTCATTTTCACTAAAAAGCTTATCCTGCCATGCAGGTGAATGGCAGGCTGAAGACAACATGGCCACTGAGTACTGGTTGCTAAGGGGGGGGGGGGGCTCAGTATGAGAGATGTAACCATGCATTAGCAGGCAATGCTATGCAAATGAGGATAAGGATAGTGAATCCCAATTTTCCCCAGCATGTGAGCCATGTCCCAAGAGTGTAAGTGTAGGAGTAGGTGAGCAGTAGAGTAGAATATAGGTAACATCATGAGGGTATGTGTCAGAAAGGCTGTAAGCTAATTGGAGCACAGTGTCTTGTGTTTGCCCTGAGTTGCTCAAGATTGCAAGAGGAGTGTCTACAGTTGTCCTTTTTGAAAATCAGAAACCAAAGGTGCACACCGTGGAAATATCTGAAATTTTTTGCAAATGTGCACACAGCGTGTGCACGCATGTGCGTGTGTTTGCGTGGTGCTGCCCTGAGCGGAAACAGAAAGGGAAAAGGGAGGAAAAGAAGTAGTAGGAAGTTAACCAAGGAGAACTAGCAGAGCTACCAGGTGAAATATATCAGAATCAGCCAATTACACAGGTAGCAGACTAGCCCAGCCCACCCAGCACTTTAAACTCTGCAAATAGCATTCTTCCCTGTTTTTTTCCCAAGAACTCTGCAACACTGCAGTATACAAAGAGGGATAGCTTAAAAACTTTAAAGTCAGACAAAATATTAGGGGCTGCTCTTGCTATCATAAACCAACATGTGCAAGGTGCTGAGGGTGGTGATGTTGTGAATGCTGCTGAGCAACCCACAGTGAGGAGACGAAGAACAGTGTACAGACCCAGGGTAACCTACTAGGGGCTACATGAGCTGGAGATAGTGGAGCGCTATAGGGTGGACAGAGACCTCCTGCAGCAAATTGTTGAGCTGTGCCGGCCACACCTCACACACAGAACCAACAGAGGGGAACCCATCCCAGTGGATACCAAGGTATGTGTTGGCCTAAGAATACTAGCTATAGGTACCTTCCAGAGACCAACTGGTGATATGATGGGGATTTCACAGGCATCAGCATCCAGAGTACTGCACCTGTTCCTGGATGCCATGTCAGCACATGTCGGTGAGCACGTATATTTCCCCAACTCCCGTGAGGCATTGGCCAGCAATATGCGTCTTTTCCACCAAATAGCAGAATACCCTGAGGTAGTGGGTGCAATAGACTGCACACACATACACATCAAAGCACCACCCGGTGAGCGGGGTAGGGTCTACATCAACCGCAAGGGCTTCCCCTCCAACAACTGCCAGGTCGTGTGCGATGCCCAGGGCATAATAATGAATGTGTGTGCTGGCTGCCCTGAAAGTTATCACAATTCCCACATCTGGCATCTGACGCAGCTGTACCAGAGATTTGCCAGTGGGGACATCCCTGATGGTCACCTAGTGGGGGATGCTGGATACGCACTGGAGCCGTGGCTGATGACACCCATCAGAAATGCACACACACCCGAACAAGAACTTCATAATGAGGCACATGCACAAACAAGAAACATAATTGAGCATGTGTTTGGGATGCTCAAGTCATGGTTCCGGTGCCTGGACACATCTGGTGGAGCCTTGCAGTACTCACCAACTACATGTACCCAAATTGTCATGGTATGTGCCATGCTACACAATATGATCCTGTGGAAACAGCTGCAGCAGGAACAACATGAGATAGGGCCAAACAGCACCCCACCATTGCCAAGGCCTGCATAGGCACAGCATGACTCAGAGGAGGAACAACCTGAGCCTGCCCCAGTAGGCAGAAGGAGGCGTGCCCAGTATGCCCTGGCCTTGGCAAAGAGGCAACGCATAGCACATACACTGACTCAGTAGGAACCCTGGAAATGACACCTCTCTCTGACTCGCACATACAGTAAAAGGGACTTTACACTACCTGTTTTCAAACATGTATAGGGAGTGTAATATGTGCATCCGACATAGGCAGCCCTGCAGCACCACCTGAGGCATGAGTCCCTATTTTAAGCAATATAAAGCACTGCTAAGCAAATTTTACCAGTATTGAGCATATTTAAATACAATTGCACGTAGCTGCGCACCACGCTAACCAGCGCAACATCGGGCAAAGTTGGGCAAAGTCGAGCAAAGTTGGGTAAACACACTCACACCTGCTTTACTGTTCCTTAACCAGTCAGGTCTGCCCAGCAGGAAAATAAAAATCAGTGACAGGGCTCAAACTCAGGATACTGTGCACTATAGTCACAGTACTGAACCACTATGCCATGACAGCATTTCACTGGCACAGACACAACTTAAGTCACTCACACATACCAGTTGGGGGGGGGGTCACATACCTAACAGTTACAGCCAGCAGGACAATTGTAGACAAACGCAAACACAAACAAATGCTGTATCATGCCCTCTGAAGAGGCATATGAGTAACCTCCCCCCAGGCCTATGCAGACAGATAACAGCAGGCCAGGCAGTGTGATGTGGGTTGGGTAAGCTATGAAGTCACAAACTAATATGCGTGTAACTGGAAGCTAAGGTCTGTAGTACAGTGGTATGCCTCAAGCCAGTACAATAGGCAACAGTACTGACTGAAATGGAGTACCTGACATAGCAGTGCAGGCCTAGCAAATGTGTATAAGTGTTAGGTGTACCCCTCATCCTATGTACACCCACAGTAACAATCAGGTGTGCCCCCCCGGGTAGAAATGTACAAATAATAGCTGTCCCCCCTGTATGTAGAAATGTTGATAAGTCTATGCAAATTGACTCATGGAAGCCCTGCAGGCACAGCGTGCTTCCTGTCGATGTACAACACAAAGGTGAGCCCTGAAGTAAAAAACAACTTGATTTTTCACACACATATAGTATATATGCCCATAGTGAGCATGCTCACACACTTAAACAAATCTAGCAAATTTCAGTCAGCAACATACTGAAAGGTCATACTGGGCATGCTCACACACAAACAAACGAAGCAAATGTCAGTCAACAACATACTGAAAAGGCATACTGGGCATGCTCACACACTTAGGCCATGTCTGAGTACAGCAGTGGGCCACACATATCTGGCAGTTGCAGTTCTTACTCCAGACACTTGTCACTATTCACCAATCCTGCCTTGCGCACACAGTGATATGAATACAGACCCATATAATATATTGGACCCCTGTCATAATCAAACTATGTACTACAAGTACTTAAGTTGTTCAATGAAAGTGAAAATGCAAAGAAGATCAATAAATCTCCAATCAGTATCATCAAGAAACAATGAGCACTCCTAACATTATCCAAGCCATGTTCTGGCAAAAATATTACCAAAGACTCCATAGAGAACCATGAAGCTTTCTTTCGCTATATCATAAATATCAATGTAACCTCATATATGTTCTGAGTCAGTGCAAAGTGTAAATGAATACATGTACATGACTGACATTGCCAACATCTTGTCAGACAGGTTCATACATATTTACCCCCTCTCACTGACAAAAGGGCCCATTACCATACCTGGAGATTGTGAAAACCCAGAAATCACATATACAATGGTTAAACAGCTCTATCCAAACCTAAAAACACGGCATCTATGGGATGACATGGTTTCCCTGGCTGTGTCATATGTGAACTCCAAAACAAACAGACCCTGCACCCGAACAGTCTGTTGAGACTCACCCTCTGTACAGGATATGAAACTGTTGAATGGGTTACAGCAACGTTTGGCACACTCCACAAGTGTCGGTGCACAACAGACCAAGGGAACTATAGTCTTATAAGCCTAATAAGCCTGATCTGCAAGGCCAAGGAGTCCATTATTATGGAACTCATAAACAGAGCTATTGGGAACCTACAAACCCCCCAACCCTACCCATTTTGGTTTGGTCAGGGGCAGATCATGGTTCCTAAACCTGCTAGACAGTTTTCAAGGCAGTCATCCAGGACATACATCAATGAAATGAGCTCCACACGGCCTACATAGACCTTGAAAAGCCCTTTTCCAACATCCCACACACATGTCGTATCCACAAAATCAACAACCTGTGCATAAACCCTCCACAGAACTAACCAATTACTGCCCCATAGCTATTCTCTCTCCACTCTCCAAAATACTAGAGAGATGCATACACTCTCAGGTCTCAGACTACCTCCTTACTAACAACCTCCTTTCCAGTACTCAGCATGGTTTCTGACCAAACCATAGCACCACCACTGCCTTACTCTCCTTTACTATCACTATCTTTCAGCATAAAAACAATGGATATCTCTCCTCTGCTACTTTCCTAGACCTATCTAAAGCATTTGACATGGTCCCACACAAACAACATATCTATGTCCTCAATAACCTATCCTTCTTACAATCAGTCACCAACTGGTTTCAGAGTTACCTGTCTGACAGCCAACAATCCGTTGTATGGCAGAATGACATATCTCCCCAACTACCTGTCTCCATAGGGGTTCCCCAAGGATCCATCCTTGGACCCCTACTCTTCTCTGTTTACACCAATAATCTAGCCTCTGCCACCAAACATGGCACACTCATACAATACGCAGATGACTCGACCATCATCTGCTCAGCCCAGTCCCTACCAAAACTGCAAAAAGTCACACAGGAAGCCTTTTCCTCTGTTGAAACATGGTTATCCGATGCCCAATTAATACTCAACCCAAACAAAACTAAACTACTCATCTTCCAACCCACCAAACATACTCAAAACAACTCACACTTTAACATCACAGCAAAAGACAACACCACTATATACCCAACTGAAAACACCAAATTGCTAGGAGTGGAAATAGACAATAAACTAAAATTTGACATTCACATATCCATGACCATAAAAAAGTCCACAAAAAACTAGGAGCGTTTTACAGAAATAAGCAATTTCTCACCAAAGCAACAAAGATTTCAATAGCAAATTCCCACCTTATCTCTACCCTACTTTATGCCTCTCCAATATATACCAACCTAAGGCAATGTGATCTAAACAAGCTAGAGACCTGCTACAACAAAATCGCCAAATTCACCACAGGGGCATCCTACCGTAGTCACCACTGTCTCTCACTTGCTGAACTGGGCTGGCTTGAACTCCCTCACCTCCTTCAGTGGTATCAACTCTCACTCGCCCACAAACTAGTAAACCATCCACTAAATGTCCCATCCCTCCAGAATCTACTCCAACCCTATCACACCACCAGACCACTAAGATCCAGCAACAAAAATGACTTGCAGATCACTAAAGCCAATAACTCTGCTGGTGAAGCACTATTCTCTTGGCCATAGCCGAATTATGGAACTCACTCCCACCCACAATTACCTCTGTACCATCATGCACCCACTTCAAACCTTTACTAAAAGCGCACCTAAAAACATGCTGGCTATGCCCTTGCAACTCCCACTCTAATATCATCCACCCCATCCAACCACTACCTTTCTTTCCACTCCACTAACTACCTTGATTATAGCAAGCTCAGATGCTCATAAGCCTAGTACTTATTATACAGCAGGAACTTCTCATTGTAACATTTGTTAATGTCTGCTATGTACTTCACCGATAAAGATTCTAGTTGTCTACTGATGTACTATGTTCTTCATCTGTAAATATGTTGTAAGTAATTGCTATGTTAAATTGTTAATCGCTATGTAATCCAATGTAACTACTGTCTGTTTATTTTACTGTGGAGCTTTTCTCCCCGGGCCTCCACTGAAAATGGACCTACGTCCAGTCGGACACTCCCGGTCAACAAATTTAAATAAATAAATAAATAAATAAATAATAAACACGTATGTCATCTGATGGATTGCCAACTGGGGCACAGATAGATCCCACAAGGTAAGAATTGTGGTCTCCTGTTCAAGCTGGTAACAACTGCTGTCCCCCATGGCTCAGTCCTGGGACCCCTCCTGACTGGTGTATACTTTTCAGAAATACAGTCAAACACACGAGGGCTATGTTTAGCAATGTTTGTGGATGACTGCAAAAAGATTGTCATAATCAATGTTTGGGACAACAGAGACATCCTTAAAAAGGGTCTCAGTCAGACAGATGTGGTGTCAAAATTATGGCCTCGAGCTACAGACATAAAAATATCACATAGGTGCCAACACCCTAAATATGGAGGTAATAATAAGGGATCTATGGACACATGTGGATAGTCATCTCTACTTCCAGAAACACATTCACAAAGTGGTTAGAAAATCATGCTATTTGTTCCCACAAATTGCCAAGGTCTTTGCATGTAGGTCAAAGGAGGTTCCCTCTACTCATCAGTCATCAGACCCATCAGAGAGTATCATGGCACACTTGTGATGAATCTGACTAGGCACCTTCAGCAGCTGGAAAGACCCCTGAAGTACTTCAGCAAGAGGATTACTGGCCTCAAACAGTTGCCCCATGCAACAAGACTGAATTTAACTCAATCTGTACTCTGTTGCATACTGTCTACTCAGGCGATCTCTGCCCAACAGACAGGTCCATGTCCAATGCAGAACTGATGTACATGCGCTATCTGAAGTAAACCCAAGCTCACTGTGCCACATGCTCTAGGGATATTATCATCACAACAATAAATAGAACATGTTGGAGGGATATTTTACTAACTCACAGACTTCCCTTGATTTGGAACAGGCTCCCAACCAACATTAAGCTGAGTCCCTAACTGACACTCTTTCAGAAGAGCCTTGATGAGTGTATGTGAAACTGAACTGTCACACCATGGATCACTTTATCAGCTCTACTACACAGAGGCCTAGTGAACTAACCCCATGTGTGGTGATAGCTGCACGCACTGGCCATACTAATATATGCCTTCAGGCAGATAGCCTATCACCTACCTATGTACCTATATATATATATATATATATATATATATATATATATATATATATATATATATAGGGGGAACACAGTATAATAAGCCAAAGATGGATGGGCAGAGATGTGTGTAAGGGGGTGACCATGACAGGGAGCCATCCAGGACTGTCCCACCCAGCACACATCCCAATGGCACAAAAGATATGAGGTGCACATCTCACCCACTGTACATAACAGCCACCAGTATCTGTAAGCATTACAGTGTATGTGGTCCATGTGCCTGCTGTACAACATGACTGTACAATTAAGTACACATCTACTATCTGTAGACATGTACCTGTCGCATAGGTTCATAGGTATGTAGTAGACTATCTTCATAAAGGCATATATTAGCCTAGGAAAGTTGTGCTGCTTTCACCACCCCATTGGGTAGTCTCCCAAGCCCTAGTTCTAATAGTTAGTACCCTAAGCCCTTTCTAGTGGGGCTGCTGATGTGATGCCTGTTGTGAATTGTCTGTTTCCCATCCACTCATCAAGGTTCCTATTGAAGAGTGTCAGCGAGGGGCTCTGTCTGATGTACATTGGGACTCTGTTCCACAGTAAGGCAAGTGTCTGGGATGGTACTCTATCCCACCAGCATGTTGTATTCATTGTTGTGATCAGGTTCATATCCCTGGAGTGTATAGTGTGACTCAATTTTTGTTATCCGTAGATGGTGCATGTTCAACAGTTATGTGTTGGACATGGCTCTGTATGTTAGGCAGAGTGTGCCTCTGAGTAGGTGGTATGCAACGGAGAACAGATTTAGTTTTACCAGTTATGTTGCATAACACAACTGTGTGAGGCCAGTAATCCTCTTGGTGAGTTACCTCTGTGGTCTCTACAGCTGCTGGATATGCTTAGTTGAGTACATCCAAAATGGTGCATTGTACTCAATAATGGGTTTGATGACTTAAGAGTAGAGGGCCACCACTACCTCTTTTGATCCTGATGCAAACCCTTTGTTGATTAGGTGGGCCACATAGGATTTCCCAATCACTTTGGCAACATGGTTGTCAAAGGAAAGATGACTATCTACTTGTGTCCCCAGATCCCTTATTACCTTGTCAGTTTTAAGGGGTAACACCTATGTGGTAGTTTGTGGGTATTTTTGTTTTCACCAAAGGGGATTACTATGCATTCTTCCACACTGAGCTTGAGGCCATGATTCTGACACCACACATCTGTCTCATAGAGTCCCTTCTGAAGAATATTTGTGTCATCCGGGGAATCTGTTATGGCAAACACTTTACAGTTCCCAGCAAACTTAGTCAACCACAACCCTCCTGTGTTGGCATGTACGTTTTAGAAGTCTATACCAAACAGGAGGGACCCCAGGACTGAACCCTGGGAAACACCAGTTGTTACTGGTATAGAGTCTGACATGTAGCCAGCAACTATTAATTTGTGGGATCTATCTGTGAGCCAGTTTGCAATCCATCTTGTGATGTATGGATTCATGCCCAGGTTGGTGAGTTCATCTATGATGCCTGACTGGGGAATGGTGTCAAAGGCCTTAGCGAGGTATAGGTAGGCTGTGTGGAGCTCATTTCAATCATCTGTAGCCTGGGTAACTGTCTCAAAGAAATCCACCCAGTTCAGGAGGCGTGATCTGCATTTGATGAAGCCAAACTGGATGTGCTCAACTGTGTGAAGGTTCCCAATGTCTTTATTGTTGACTTCCATTATGATTGGCTCCATTGCCTTGCAGATCAGACTCATCAGGTTCATAGAGTGTGAATGCCAAGGGTCTTTTGTGGCCCCACCCCTGTGGAGTGGGAAGAATGTTGCTGTGCAACATTCTATGGGTACCTATCCTGTAGAGAGCATGTAGACAGAGGTGTAGGTATCCTTGATGAATATGGATACATCCCCACCCTATGTGCTATGATCCAGGTTCTGATGCTGGAAGGTATGGAATGAGTAGTATCCTGGTAGTGCTGGTGTGCTCTCTGGTGCCTTAAACTAGGTTTCTGTTACTGCACAGATATCAATATTCTCCATACTGAGAAGTGCCTTGAGTGTGTGCATCTGCAGGCTGAGATGTCTGGAAATGAGTAGCATTTAGCTCACTTTGTGGTTATTTGTGTTGGTTACGGGGTTTGGTTTGTCCTGAGTGACTGGTGTTCCACACCTGAAGTCAATGCCTCATTGGTCTGATCTGACCATAAGCTAATTACGCTACATATTCACATTCTGCCCCCACCCCCCATTAAGGAAACCATGTTAAAAAATATCTCCAAAGACAACTTCATGATTCTTAAGACAGAAGTTTTGAACTTCAGGACACTCATGCAGATGGATAATACAGTTACGACTACTGAATCCTACACAATTGCACTTTATAGCTCCATAGTTTCATAGTTTAGTACTAGGCTATCTGCCCTGGGGCATTTATAAGCCTAGCCATAGTGATGTGGCTTTCGCCACCCCATGTAATGGTACAAAAGTGTACAGAATAGATTTAGAATACTGTGCCTCTGTCTAGTAGTGACACAGTGAAGACCCCCTTACATAATAGAATTAGTTTATTGTGCCTCTGTCTAGTAGTGACACAGAGATGACCCCTGGGGTAAACCTATGATCTCCCATCCACTCGTCAAGATTTCTCTTGAAGAGAGTCAGTGAGGGACTCTGCCTAACATGAACTGGGATTCTGTTCTAGAGTATGGGAAGCCTCTGAGTTATGAATCTGTCCCTCCAGCATGTCCTATTCATATTTGCGCTGAGGTTTAAATCTTTAGCTCTCGTGGTTCTGATGGATTTGGATTTTTTGAGGTGGAGCATGTCCATCAATTCCTGATTGGACATGGCCTTGTACGTCAGGCACAGATCACCTCTGAGTAGGTGGTATGCTACTGAATAGAGCTGGAGTTTCTTTAGTCTGGCAGCATATGACATATGTTGGAGACCCTTGATCCTCTTGGTGAGGTACTTTTGGCGTCTCTCTAGCTGTTGCAAGTGCCGGGTGAGGTACATACCAAATGGGGCATTGTACTCAATCATGGGCCTGATAAGGGAGGAGTATAGGGGTACAATCACCTCCTTTGATCTGGATGTGAATCCCTTCATGATAAGGTGGGCAAGGTAGAAAGTCTTTATAAGCACTTACATGAGTGCATGGATCGTGATATCCCAAACAGAACCAAGATGCTATCCTCCAAGAAAAGGAAGTGAACCTGGTGGTCCCCTGCCATAAACAAACTGCGCAACAGAAGGAAGAAACTGTTGCAAAAGAGGGTAAAACCCATGAGTGGAGGAGCTCCCTGGTCAGCCTCAGTAAGAAGCTGCGATCCCTGATAAAATCCTCCAAAGCTAGTTAAGAAAACAAAATCGCCACTGATTCTAAAGACAACCACAAAGCATTCTATAGCTATGTCAAGAATCACAATGGCAACACGCAGATCTGCTCTGAGTTACAGCACAATGGCACTAAATATACAGACCCAACTGATATTGCCAACATCCTGGCAGATAGGATCAGTGCCAACTTTACCCCCCTCTCACCCATGAAAGAGCCCATCTCTATACCGGAAGAATGCAAAGTTGCTGTAATCACGGCTGCACAGGTAAAAACCACTCTCCAAAGCCAGGAACACAGCATCCATGGGACCAGATAACATCCCAGGCTGCGTTCTACATGAACTACAGAATGAACTGGCACCACACCTAAGTACCATGTTCAATCATAGCCTCACCTCAGGCTTTGTGCCTGCTGAATGGCACACAGCGACGGTTATCCCACTACACAAGGGGGGAGCCAAGACGGACCCCGGGAACTAGCACCCCATTAGCCTGATGAGCCTGGTCTGCAAGGCCATGGAATGTATCATCATGGAACTTATAAACAAAGACATTGGTAATCTCCAAACTCTGGACCACAACCATTTTGGGTTTTTAAAAGGCAGATCATGTCTTCTAAACCTGATAGACTTCTTTGAAGCAGTCACCAAAGCCATAGAAAAGGGTAAGGTGGCTCACACAGCCTATCTAGATCTTGCCAAGGCTTTCGACACCATCCCCCACTCTGGAATTATAGATAAACTCACTAAACTAGGTATAAATCCCTATGTCACAAGATGGGTTGCCAACTGGCTCACTGACAGAACCCACACTGTGAAATTAGCAAACACCAAGTCCGACTTCAGACCAGTGACAAGTAGAGTACCACAGGGTTCAGTCCTGTGTCCTGTCCTGTTTGGTATCTACTTCCCTGAAGTACAGGCTAACACAGAAGGTCTTTGGCTAATGAAGTTCCCAGATGACTGCAAACTAGGAGCCATAATCAAAACTACTAACGATGTGGACATCCTACAAAAGGGCCTCACTGAGACAGATGCCTGGTGTCAAAGCCATGGCCTCAAGCTCAATGCCAAAAAGTGCATTGTCATCCCCTTTGGTAAAAACTCTGTACCCATGAACTACAACATAGGTGGTAGTATACTTAACACTGAAAGTGTGATAAGAGACCTTGGGACACAGGTGATCATTAGACTCTCTTTTGATAATCACATTGACACAGTAGTCAGGAAATCCTTCTACATGGCACACCTCATCACAAAAGGTTTCTCATGCAGAAAAAAGAGGTCATTATTCCCCTTGACTCATCACTCATTAGATCCATTATAGAGTACAACGCCCCTTTTGGTATGTACCTCACAAGACATCTACAACAACTGGAAAGCCCGCAGAAATACCTCACAAAGAGGATTAGCGGCCTCAAATACATGCCCTACACAGACCGTCTCAAAACACTCCAGCTTTACTCTGTCGCATATCGCCTACTCAGAGGTGATCTCTGCCTAACATACAAAGCTATGTCAAACACAGAGCTGTTGGACATGCTCCACTTAAAGAAATCCCAATCTCTCTGAGCTTCGGCCCCAAAACCCGGACTCGAAATACAAAAGGAGGGGATGTATCCACTTTCATAAAGGATACCCACACCTCCAGGTTACTGGCACAGCACGAGGCCTCAGAGACCATCCAAGTGCAACTAACAGTGGGCAAAGCTGCTTGTCAGATTGTAGCCTGCTACAGATCACGTACCTTGTCTCAGGACCCTCACTCAGCATTCTTGAGAATACTGGAAAATATAAAGGTCCTACCAAACACCATGATATTAGGAGATTTCAACTACCCAAACATTGACTGGGAGAATTACTCAAGTACAAACTCCTTTGCCCATTGCTTCCTAGAGTTTATTAACTCAAATGCCCTGGAACAGCTGGTCACCACAGCCACTAGAGGTGACAACATACTGGACCCGATCATCATCAACATGGGGGATCAGTGTTCCACACCAGAGGTAAACCCCTCGCTGGTAAGATCAGTTCATAAAGTAATCACACTGGACATCCACATCCCGACCCCACCCCCAGTCAAGGAAACCACTGTGAAAAACATTTCAAAAGCAAACGTCACACTTCTCAAGACCAAAGTGGAAAGTTTCAAAGCCACCTTGCTACAGGATAATGCTATCCAATCCGCAGAATCCTTTACAAGTACATTATATGAGCATCTACAGGGATGCATGGATCGAGCCATCCCGAGTAAAACCAAGACTCACTCCTCCAAAAAGAGGAAACCAGTCTGGTGGTCCCTGGCCATAAATAAGCTATACAACAGAAGGAGGAAACTACTACATGATAGAGCAAAATTCCAAAAAGGAAAGGCATCACTGATCATTATTAGCAAGAAACTATGATCGCTCATAAAATCATCCAAGGCCAGTTTCTAAAGAAAAATTGCCAAGGAATCTAAAGATAACCACAAAGCCTTCTTTAGCTATATCAAACATTTAGGTGGCAACTCTTAGATATGCTTTGAGCTACTGCAAAATGGCAAAAAACACACTGAACCAACTGACATTGCCAACATCCTGGTGGACAAGTTTAGTGCAAACTTCACCCCCCCTCACCCCCAAAAGGGCCTGTGTTCATCCCAGAAGAATGCAGAGCCCCAGACATCATGGACATGCAGGTAAAAACAGCCCTCTCCAAAGCTAAGAAACATCATCAATGGGACCGGATGGTGTCCCAGGCTGCGTCTTACACGAGCTCCAAAAGGAACTAAACCCTCACCTAAATTCGCTGTTCAGACTCAGCCTTACCACAGGCTATGTACGCAAAAAATGGCATACAGCAACAGTCATCTCGCTCCACAAAGGTGGTGCCACAACAGAACCTGGGAGCTATCGCCCTATAAGCCTGACCATCCTGGTCTGCAAAGCTATGGAGCGAATTATCATGGAACTCATAAACAGAGACATTGGGAACCTCCAGACACTGGACCCTACCCAATTCGGCTTTGTTAAAGGCAGATCCTGCCTCCTAAACCTAGTTGACTTCTTTGAAACAGTTACCAAGGCCATAGATGAAGGGAAGGTAGTCCACACAGCCTACCTGGACCTCACTAAGGCCTTCGACACCATTCCCCACTCTGGCATCATAGACAAGCTTACCAGCTTGAACATTAACCCCTATGTCACGAGATGGGTGGCCAACTGGCTCATGGATAGAACACACATGGTCAGAGTTGCGGGTGCCATGTCTGACTCTAAACCAGTCACAAGTGGCATCACACAGGTCTCGGTCCTGGGACCCCTCCTGTTCAGTATATACTTCTCTGAGGTACAGGCAAGCACGTGAGGACTATGGCTGACCAAATTCGCAGATGACTGCAAACTGGGGGCCATAATAGACTCTCTGACTGACACAGACATCCTACAGAAGGGTCTTACAGAGACACATACCTGGTGTCAAAACCATGGCCTCAAGCTGAATGCCAAAAAATGCATATTCATCCCCTTTGGAAAAAACAAAGTGCCCACGAATTACCACATAGGTGGTAATCCACTAGGTACGGAAAATGTAATTAGGGACCTGGGGACCCAGGTAGATAGCAACCTCTCCTTTGATAATCACATTGCCAAAGTGGTTAGATATTCCTTCTTTGTAGCCCACCTAATCATGAAAGGGTTCACCTCTAGATAAAGAGAGGTCATTGTGCCCCTCTACTCATCACTCATTAGGCCCATAATAGAGTACAATGCCCCATTTGGTATGTACCTTAATTGGCACATGCAACAGCTGGTAAGACCACAGAAGTACCTCACCAAGAGGATCATGAACCTCAAAGAGATGCCCTATGCAGCTCGACTAAAGAAACTCCAGCTCTACTTGGTTGCTTACTGCCTGCTCAGAGGTGATCTATGCCTGATGTATAAGGCCATGTCCAACACGGAATTAAAGGACATGCTCCACGTCAAGAAAAACAAATCTCTTAGAGCCACATGCTCCAGTGAATTAAACCTCAGCAAAGCAATAAACAGGAGGTGCTAGAGGGATAGATTCCTGTCCCAAAGACTTCCCCCGCTCTGGAATAGAATCCCAGTTGATGTTAGGTAGAGCCCCTTGCAAACTCTCTTCAAGAGTAATCTTGATGAGTGGATGGGAAATTGTAAATTTACCCCTGGGATCACTTCAGTTGCCCTGCTAGACAGAGGCCCAGGAAACTAATTTAAAAGGGAGGTGAAAGCCAACACATTCTAGCTAGGCTTATAAATGCCCTTGGGCAGATAGCCTAGTACCTACCTATGAACCTACACACTCTAGGGACCTAAACCTTGTCACCACAATAAACAGAACATGCCAGAGGGATAGATTCCTGTCCCAGAGACTTCACATACTCCAGAATAAACTGCCTATCTATATCAAACAAAGCTCCTCATTAGCACTCTTCAAGAAAAATCTTGCTGATTGAATGGGAAATAGGAAATTCACCCTGGGGATCACTTCTGTGTCTCTGCTCAACAGTGGCACAGGAAAATAAATTTCTTGGGTGGCAAAAGACAGGGTACCTTTTTGGCTGGGCTTGTATAGGCCCCAGGGCCAATAGCCTAGTACCTATCTATGAACCTATGAACCTTTGAGCCTTGCCTAAAAAAGGTAATATGGGGACAGCAAGAGCCTTGGCCAGTATTCAGATGCATAGAGGCGACAGGTGCAAACCATCTGTAGCGAAGCAACAAGGCTTATCTATCATGTCATCACAGGCAGACAGAGACTGCATCCCCTTTGAATAACACCAGAAGCTCAGCCAATTGTTAAAGTTTATCATCCTTCTGTTATATTGCAGTGTCATGTAGATGAAGGTAAGATGCTACTCAAGATTTGACCCTGTGTGTGCCAGCATGTGGTGCATCAACCCATATATGATATGGTCATGGTCTATGCATACAATACACCCATAATACACATAGTATGATAAGCCTGCTGAGGTTGGCAAATGTGAAAAAAACCTTTGTGCAGACTGTCAGCAAATAATGTCTGTATTGCACCCTGTAACTCCATATTGCTTGCAGAAGTGCAACTTGCCAACTGTGTGTGTGTGTGTGTGTGTGTGTGTGTGTGTGTGTGTGTGTGTGTGTGTGTGTGTGTGTGTGTGTGTCTGTCGGTCTCTCCCTGGGGAGAGAGCAACCTTTTAGGAGACTTCTCACACCGCTTAAAAGTGGTATACTCATCTTTGTCATCTCATGATGTCACCATCCTACAAATATACCTGTGGAAAAAAGAAATCCCAGTAATGTGTATAGCGTGTTGTGTTATTGTGTACTGCTATAGTATCATAATGTAACTAGGTTGGGGTTTGAATCCTCCACTTGCCAAATGTGTGTTTCCCTTGGGAGGAGCAACCTTTTTGGAGACTACTCACACATCTTAAAAGTGGTATACTCATCTTTGTCAAGTCTGATGATGTCACCATCCTACAAATATACCTGTGGAAAGGTGAAATCCTAGTAATGTGTGTAGCGTGTTATGTAAATGCATATTGCTGTTATATCATAATGTAGTTAGGATAGGGGTTTAAATCCTATACTTGCCAACTGTGTGTGAGTGTGTGTGGCTCCCTGGAAAGGAGCAACCTTTTTGGAGACTACTCACACCCCTTAAAACTGGTATACTCATTTTTGTCAAGTCTCATGATGTCACCATCCTACAAATATACCTGTGGAAAGGTGAAATATCTGTAATGTGTATAGCCCATCGTGTAAATGCATACTGCTGTAGTATCATAATGTAGTTAGGTAGGGGTTTAAATCCTGTACTTGCCAACTGTGTGTGGGTGTCTCTGTGGGAAAGAGCAACCTTTATGGGGACTACTCACACCCCTTAAAAGTGGTATACTCATCTGTGACATCCTACAAATATACCTGTGGAAAGGTGAAACCCCAGTAATGTGTGTAGCGTGTCGTATAAAGGCATATTGCTGTAGTATCATAATGTAGTTAGATAGGGGTTTGAATCCTGCACTTGCCAACTATGTGTGTCTCATTGAGAAGGAACAACCTTTTTGGAGACTACTCACACCCCTTAAAAGTGGTATACTCATCTTTGTCAAGTCTGATGATGTCACCATCCTACAAATATACCTGTGGAAAAGTGAAATCCCAGTAATGTGTATAGTGTGTCGTGTAAATGCATACTGCTATAGTATCATAATGTAGTTAGGAAAGAGTTTGAATCTCGCACTTGCTGACTGTGTGTGTGTGACACCATTGGCCAACGTGGAATGGGTTTTGATTTTTCTAGTGTATGACATATCACAATGACAACTGTATGTGCATTACACATGTAAGGTAGCTATGGGGCAAATCCATATACATACATGTGATCTCAAGTATTTCATAGGTGGGTACTCTGCTTTCTCCATGAACGCATCTGTTATCTTTGCCAGAGTGTGCTGGCGCTTTCCAGACCTTAGGTCACTTCTGTATGCTTGTGACAAGCTTAGCCACTGCAGTGATCCCTGAGCTACATCTTCCGTTTCACATCCACTCATCACGGTTTCTATTGAAGAGTGTGAGTGAGGGTTTATGCTTGAGGTATGTTTGAAACCTGTTCCAAAGCAAGCAAAGTCTGGCAAAGATGACTAATCATTATAGGTGTGCAATAACCTCTGTGGATCTGCATGCAAACCCTTTATTGCTTATGTGCTCCACAGAGGGATTTCCAAAACCCTTTGGTAATTTGATTATCAAAGGAGAGATGACTTAACACATGGCTCTATGTATACATTAGTACCTGTTCCACATTTTGGGGGCTACTACCTATGTGGTACTCTGGGGATACTTTGTTTTCTAAAAGTGGATAACTATGCTTTCTTTGGCTTATAGCTTTACATCATGAGTTTGACACCAGATATCTGTCTGTATGATACCCTTTTGGAGGATGTGTGTGTCATCTGGAGAATAAAGTATAGCCCACAGTATGCATTGTCATCAAACGTGGGCAGACATATCCCTACTGTGTTTGCTTGTACCTAAGAAAGCTATGTGCCAAACAGGAGTGGTCCCAGGACTGAGTGCAGGTGAATACCACTTGTTACGGGCATAGACTAGTACATGGAGGCTGCAAATGTTACTGTGTGTCCTACATCTGTGCGTCAGTTGTCAAGCCATCATTTAACAATCGTTTATGGTGAGTCTGTTGAGGTTATGTATAATACCAGTATGTGGGATGGGTATGAATTGCTGGTGAGCTATAGCTTGGCTGTGTGACCTCCCCTCCCTCACCTATAGCCTTGTTGACTGGCTTGAAGTCTACTAGGTGTAGGAGCCATAATCTGGCCTTTAGAGAACCTAAGTGGGTATGGTGCAGTGTTTGCAGGTTAATAATGTCTCTGTTAATGAGTTTCATAATGCTGTGCTCGATAGCCTTCCAGATAACATTGGTCTGGCTTATAGGGTGAGAGTTTCCAGGACCTGTTGTAGTTCTACCCTTAATCAATTTATGTTAACATTTGCACTGGGTGTGATGAGGGTGGACAGGTTTAAGAATAAGTATATTAGAGGGTCAGGCCAGGTTTGAAGGTTAGTAGACCATGCCAGATAGGCAGGATTAAGTTGGTTTGTACATGTGCTGAGGAGGGATGCAGAGTATATTGTGAAATAGATGCTAAGGATGAAGCCGCCAGGTAACAGGAAAAGAGGAATGCCTAAGATGAGGTTTATGGCTGTGGTGAGAGAGGACATGCAGGTGGATGGTGTGAAGGTGCAAGATGCAGAGGGCAGGAAGAAATGATGTACTGTGGCGACCCCTAATGGGAGCATCTGAAAGAAGAAGAAGACGTTGTAGCTCAACCCTTGTGGACTGTGAATAGCATTACTGTGTGTCATTCCACAAGTATATAACCTGTATAGAGGCTGCATCTGGACAGAGCGTTTAGGTGAGTGGTGACTTCATATGTCAGCTTGTGTATGTCACAGCCAGGGACACTGTCCAGTACCATTGCCACTGTGGTGTGTACTTTGTTAAAGAGATGTTTTAACTAGAGTGTCTGTGAATCATCAGGTTTTACATTCTTCAGGTCTGAAAATGTGGCCCTTGTGTAATGACAGGGTGGTGAAATCCGCATTCAAACTGTTTGACAAGGAATTGGTAATGTCAGTCAGATAAGTGTACTTTGTGACCATTTACATTAACTGTGACCCGATCTGAGATTTCCCCTGTAAATTATGAAAAACACGGAAGAAAGCTTTAGTGTTGTCTTTGGAATCCTTGCCATTTTGTATTTTGAAGCTTGCCTTGTATGTTTATTGAGGGATTGTATTTTCCCAATGATACTGACCAGAGAGGTTATCCCTTCTTGGTATGTAACTCTTTTTTGGTACAACTTCACACCTTCTATTATATATTTAGTTTATGGCAGGGGTCCATGAGACTAATGCACTTTTACTGTATAAGTGAGAATTTCTTGTGTTTGTGATAGCACGGTCCATGCAACCCTGTAGGTGAACAGTGTGCATTAATAAAGGATTATGCAGCTGGGACAGTGTTAACCTTAGTAATGCAAACCAATGACAGATAGCAACAACAGCATCACCCACAGCACAGTGTCAACCCATGTCATACACGCACATGTGTACTCAAGTTACAAAATGTGTGTAGTACAATGCATACTGGCCACCAATAGAAAGTATGGAGTGTTAACGCTGGCCAATACAGGGCATGTCACCCTGCCCATGTGTCCAATATGCACGTACATGCAGACAGTGCACCTCCACCATGTTCACAAATGTACATCTGCAAACCTGTGCTGCACACACCCCACACTTACTGTCCACTGTATAACACATGCTAACACAACTACACACATCAGCCAAGTGGCACATGGGCAAACAAAACACAATTGGAATAAACACTGGTGGATACAATACAACATTGCAAATTACAGCTTTAATGCATCATGCCTGCTCAGCTACATCTTCAAGGATATCATTACACTTTACTGCTGACAACATGCTACACATTCAGCCATTGCTATACTTTATTAAAGTCACCCTGTGCATCAGCACCATGTTAGCCTGTTCCTGCATCAATGTTACAGATGACAGGAGGTGGCACAGGTTTCATCATATGCACAGGGTGTGTTGCTTGTTTGCCAGAGGCCTACACTGAGCAATACAATCGACATGTGTGTGTGAGTGTGTGTGTGTGAGGGCCATGAGTACTGTTATGGGCCAATGTTGATGTAATTTGTGCAGGTATGTGTTTGCCCTAGGTTTCTGGTTTATGTGTGTGTGTCTGCATGCACACAGTTCCGCCATGTGGCTGCCATATACGGGGATTTGCAGGCTTTACAGATCACCGTCTCTGGCCAAGGATACGGAACCTGTGCCTGGCAGGGGTGCTACAGACAGTATCAGGTACTAATCCAGACTGGGTACTATCTGAAGAGATTGACATATGTCCACTGGATCCAGGTCCCTGCTGGGACTGGCCAGAGCCACATGCATGTGGTCTTCTAGGACGGTCTATGGACAGCTCCCCCCAACATTGCTGGGGCTGGTAATGTCACTACAGGAGCGGCTGTGACTTGCTGGACATCCACGGTGACCTCCAGCTGCTGATGTTGCTGGCATACATCCACGTCGACGTCTCAACCATCCTGCACTGTCCTGACACATGGACATGACATTGTGGAGGACATCCAATGTCTCACCCCAACATCTATCAATGACCTCAGTGTAATTACATATGGCACCTGCTAGGTCATGGATACTGTCATTCACAGAGGTGTTGTGAGCCCTCTGTGCCCTTAGTCCCTGTCTGGTGTACTGCTCCATTCATGTCTGTGCCTCCATGACAGCCTGGAACATGCGTGTGGTAGAAAGAGGTGTGGCACGTCTGCCAGGGGCATGATGACCAGCAGTGCTCTGACGAGAACCCCTGGGCATCTGCCCATGTGGTACCATTCCAGTCATCTGGCTAGGCTGCTGTGTCCTGATACATGTTCCATAGATACCACACTGTCCTGGCCAGTGCCAACCGTACACTGTCCCTCAGCTAAGGGCAATGGTGATAATGGATGTACAGGCAGTATGACTGTGTGCATGGATGGGGTGGAGACTTGTGTACTGTCAATTGGTGGCCCAGCAACAGACCCTGACAAACCTGCCTGTGCCTCAACACACCTATCCTCATGATCACTGTCTGTCTCAGTGACATCAGGTTCCCTGCTGTACTGAACCAGCCCCACCTCAGCACCTGTGAGAGGAAAACAGGAATCACACTTTAAGACCTGAACATGATGTCAGACCACATGCGCACATGCACACATGCACACATGGGCACATGCACACATGCACACACACAAAAATACATTCCTCCCTAAAGCAGACACACACACCAGCAATCTCAGAACATACACAATAGCAGGTGATGGTGGGGTACAGTATCACAAGCAAAACAGTCATATCACACATGTCAGCATGCAGGACATGTGTTGCTCAACAGCATGTAGTGCAAGTGTAGACAGTCCTTGTTATTAACAGTATACATGGCTTTGATGCACGTGTTTTGTTATTAGGTGATGGGCCTCACCCTGGAACACAATGCATACATGGACACAACATTGCTGTGCAGGTATTCAAAACTCTGTAATGTACTGTGCACCATAACAAACAGGTGTACATACCATGGCTGGATGTGTATCTGTGTGTCAGATAGGTATCCAATGCTGATTACAGCCTCTGTGTCTTTAGCAATAATTGTAGACACATTTTTAGCACATGCATGATGAGTATTCACACAACATCATCAGTGGTGCATGGATAATTGATACCCAATGTACGGTACTTATGGTGAGTGTAGATCATATTGTGGACATGCCAGTGTCATCCATGACATGGCATGCTAAAACACAACTGCATATTTAAACACTACACATACCCAATGTGTGTCATATGATCTAGCCACTCAATAGCATCACAAGACATATATGTGTCAGTTGTGCAAATGGTGATTGGTATGCATATTGTTTAGAGGTGCATATGTGTGCACACATGCAACATTAAGGTGTATAGTAAGGTGTATAGCAATGAAAGCTATGTGTAGTACTGTGTTTACAATAACTGGATGGGGTATAGTACCATAGGCCATCAACATGAAGCATCATGTGGTCACTCAAGGCTACAAATGTTTCCCAAACCAGCACTACTCATGCTGTACCGGAACTGTACTACCTTGGCTACATTCACAATTTCACAACCAGTTGTTACATGAGTTTGTAAGGAGGCCAATAAAGAGCATTCCCTGACATGAATGTGCAGTGTGTTTCAGAGTGTTTAAATGCCCCATGATAGGCCTCTACCCCTCAGGTATATTATGTGTAATGTGTGGAAGAAATTTTGGATACTGGAGTGTGTCTTTACAGAGGGTTTGGGAATCCTTTATCTGTAGCATGTTAAAATGCTATGTGTATGACATAGATGTGTATGTTATGTGCATGTTGAGTATCAACTGTGCCTATCCAATGGTCACTACAGTCTAGCAACATTTGTTTGAGATGGTCTGGGTAATGCATGTGTTTGAGGCAGCTAATCACAATAGTGAGATGTGCTTGGTCTTACACCAAACATGTACAGCACGCATTATGGGTAGGTGTGTTACATGTGTACATGGCCTACACCTTAACTATGATATGCACTTTTTATTTCCAATAATAAATGTAGAACACACTCACCAGCATCTGTCCGCTGCCTTGATGTCACCCCAGAGGGACCTACATAGAGATGAGACAGTTTGTCAGTGGCCACAACTATGGCATTGCTACTGTGTGTTTGCAGTCTTACAGTACAACAACAGTTTACATTCACAGGGCTACAGATTATGTTCCAAATGATCAGTATTGCACAACAACAGGCTCCACATCTTTTAACAACACACTCCACATCTCACATATGCATGATCTACCAATACAGATAACAGTAGTCTACAGATATGCCATGTTACCTGCATGCTCCATGTGTGCTTGCTGGGTGGCTCCAACCTCCATCATGGTGTATGTCTGCTGCTGTTGCTGTTGGGCAGGTGCCACCAGGCTCAGGAGCAGCTCCTTCACTCTGGTGAGGGGGGATGGATATTAACACCACATCCTGTTGCAAGCTGTTGTCTTCGCACATCAGCAGCACGCTGGCGGACATGTCTGAGAAGATCACTGCAGTGGTGGCGTACCTGCTCATATATCCGGTTATGCAGGCCTACTTCATTTACCCTGTGGACAACATCTTGTCACTTTGCAGTACACTCCTGTTGGTCCTGGCTGGTTCGTGAGAACATGAGACTATAGTGCTGAATCATACTGGTAGTAATTATGTCATCTTCAGCACTACTGTAACTGGGGTTCCTGCGATGTGCCATGATCCCTGGAAGACATAAATATGAAAATATGTCTGAGCAAGTCATATGGCACATTTAACATTATACAGTACATATATCACTGAACTGCCATATATAGCAACCTATTAGCTAACCTTGAGTGAAACACTTTAACTGCCACTTATCACTGCTCACCCCACAACTGCTTGGAAGTGCCTGAATCACTCTCAGTCTAATGAACCATGTTCTACACAGCAACAAAATAAAATCACTATATAAGACTATACAAGAGTACCTGGTACACTGTATGCAACATGATGCACCACCTAGCCACAGCAGATATACATCAAGCTGATGTGTAAAGAAATATATCATCCATCACAATGAGTGTAAGGTCCAGTAAATGTATTACTATTATACCACACAACTTGTTAATGGCAAACCCGTGTCCAAAATATGTGCAGAATTGGGAATATAGGTTGTATACTGCTGTAGTACACTATGAATGTTGCTAGATACGCAGTTATATGTTTTACCACACATATGTCAAAGGACATGTTACAGACATACCCACACACACATCAGACATAATTACAGGACACAAAGGTATGACAACCCAGATAAGATTTCAGTGTGTACTATACAATACTGTGTGTCAGTACTTACACAACCTTAATCTTGAGAAATGTAATCTGTGATGAATACAGGGACCACACAAACAGTGGATGCAAGCAATGTGGACATACACCATACTTTGCTGTACAGGCCCAGAGCTTCAAGTAGTACTACAGTACACACAGGATTTGGTTTCAACATCAATACCAATCAATAATCATAGCTGTAGTGCTTTAGCCTCCAATGACACACCCTAGTTAAAACCAAGGGACTTCACACTGTATGCAATAGCACTTTTTCTGCCTAGCAACAGAATACACAGCTTTTGCTAGGATCAAAGCAAGGACCCATAATGCCATGACATAAACAGTTTCCCACTAAGCTATCCCACAGATACATATCTTTGATGTATTCACAAACACATTGACCATCACAGTCAGTTAACAGTACAGAGAATCTATTGCAACAAGTAGATGTAGGTGCGAATGAGTATATATAACTATATATATATATATATATATATATATATATATATATATATTTATATATATACATATACACATCCATTGGTGTACATATACATATATATGTAGGCACATATACATTTCACTTTTCATAGTGAGAATATCAATTATACAAATGATATGAGGTGTACAGTAATGTAATAAAATCGCACAGTCTTGGGATAAATGCATTGAAGGTGTTCACAGCCCAGCTAGCTCTAGCAGGCCTCACTGGCTTCAACATTGCAAACTGAACAAACCACCTACAGTGTTTAGCCACCACATGTCATATACCAGCACTGTATGCTGTCTTATTTGTCACACACTAAAACCTAAACACAAATATGCGCATACTAACCTTCACCAACATATATATCCCCACCCTTTACAAACAGTTGCAATATGTCCCCTGCTCTATGCACATATACAGATGTGAATATATATGACACATATATATTTCTCTGTATGTATGTGGCATACACACACAAGGTCCACACTGTTGTCAGTCCCTGAACCTCACAGCTGAACTGTTGGGCCTTGCTGCAACACAAACAGGTGTCACATATGAACACACACTAACATTAGGGGGGTATATATGGCTACAAATGCTAGATAAGCATACTTGACTGCTACAGCAGTTGCCAGTGCTAAGCTACACTTTAATATGACTATCATGCATGTGTTGTTCTGTCACACCCATGTTTATATAATGTCAGTGCTAATCCCCCCAACAGCCATTGGCCACACTACTGTACAGAACACAGATAATATGGATCAGATCTTTGACATTTAATGCTGAGCTACACATTTCACAGGTATGTCCCACTGCCCACAGGTACACACTGTATTATCCATAACAGTAGTTAAGCAGCGCATCTATGCATAAATAAGTACTGCTGCCACATATGAATGGTTTACATTATGTAGACTATTCTTCAATAACATCTACTACATGCCAGTAAATACATATATGTCACATACCTTTCTTTTGTATGATTTGGTAATATTTCTTTTTCTTTTTCCTTGTCTCTCTCTCTCTCTGTCAGTCTCTGCAATAGAGTGATAGAGTTTGTTGGCAGAGATTGCAGCCTGCTTTTGTAGGTATTTGCACATGAGCATGTGATGGGATCTGCACAAATTAGTGGCCACTAATTGCATGCAGCCTGCTGTGTAGTAATTGCAGTAATCACTGTCATAGCAACCCAGTACTATAAATTATTAACTCAGGTAGGTGTGGTCCTTTCAGCTTTCCAAGATGGAGATCATCCTTGTTTGCTGTGGACATCATTGTTTAAGACAGAAGGTTGGTATAGTTCTTATATCAGAAGCCAGGGGTGTAGCCAGAGATTTACATTTTGTACTCAGACCTAATGTTGTTGCTTCCAGTACCCACTTGTCAGTGTAGAAATGTACTCACCCCTCAAAATGCTACCCCAAGATACATGGAAAGATGTACTTTCTTTTCAACTTTTACAATTAACTGCCATACAAAGCTAGTTATTGAGATGTATTACTTTGACAAAAGAATTGTTTGTGATCTGCTATACTGTGAATATTCATTTACTCAGTTCTAAACAGTTTGCGCTTTTTTAGTGTTGACAGCATAAGCTGCTCAGAAAAACTGGACACATGTCAGTACTGTGAGTATGCTTACCTACATCCTTGGTAGACCCTGCACACACAGGTATAGTCTACATTTGGGTAAGTGTACAGAAGTACAGAGAGCGTAAGTATTATTGTGTGGATTTTATCTTGCTGGACTAGGTTGCTGTGTACATGTTAGTTTATCAAGGCAAGTAGTCTGTCTGCGTAACTCCCAACTGTGGACCTATCCACATGGTAGCCAGAGAATAGCCTGTTATTTTTTGTCTGTGCTCCACACAGGTCTTTTCAGCAATAGAGCAATGGCATTGTTACAGTTGGTTGCAACCAGTACATGGCTACATCCATTTGTATTTCAGTGTTGTATTCCTACATAAGGGTGTGCTTCCGAAACTCCTTCCAAAGCTATTTGCACAGTGTGTAACAGTGGAAAGGCTGATATGCCCCTGTGTTTCTGCCTCTGCCAGACCTCTCAAACACTCAGGTACATATTTGAACAGACTCAGGGAAAAGTAAAGAAAAAGTCAGGGACACCTTTAAAATGTTAGTGCCATTAAGTTGAAACATTGAGAGAACCAGAGCATATGAATTAATACACCTTTTCTGAAGTAAAAGAAGTGTCTAACTCTTAATTATTGTCATTATTCATTAAATGTAATTCACCACCTTTCTGGCCAAAGTCAGTAGTTTAAGGAGGGATTCAGAGGGACAGAGCTAAAATTTGTGTCAAAATCAGGGACATCCCTGAAAATTAGGGACAGTTGGGAGGTATGGCCTCTGCCCTAAAAAGATATGCCAGTGTTTGTCCTGCTGTGATACTGTGTGGGGTTGTAAAGTGGTGGTGTAACATTATTTCCTGCTAGAATGGCTTCTTCTCTTATCACAGTCATGTAATGTAATCCCACAACAACTGTTGGTAAAGATCCACAGAACACGTTGTGTGGTATGGCATTCCGATTTTTCCTTTACATTCACTCATTCTGATGCATTATATATTTATTTCAGCTCCAACTTGTTGTATATCTACTGTGGCTTAGTGGTACTTCATGGTGTGTAGTGTGTACAAGGTCCAGAGTTCGAGACTGACAGCGGTGTTTTATTTTGCTCCTGAGCAGAACAAGGGCCCTCACGTACAGAGTGACTAAGGCACTTTTAAGCAGTTGTAAATGGGTTTGCGCGGGTTTGCACGATGCTTAGCAATGCATTGCTAAGCGCAAACAAGTGCACACTCACGCAAACCCGCCAACTACTGCTTAATAGTGCTTACTCCCACTAACCCACCGTGCTCATTTCTTTGAAAGAAAAGAAAAATGGGGAGATAGGAAAGTGGTGAAAAAGGGGCTCAAAGAGGGAAAGACAGTATGGAAAGTAGCTCGGGATGTGCAGGACGGGTGTAGGGAAGGTCCATAGCTGCCTATTTCTTTAACAGCAACAGCTGTGCATATGGAATAAATTTGGTGGTAGATATGAAACCTTCAACCCCTGAGAGAGGGGTGAGGACAACAAATTATGTTGTAATGCCAATTAAATTACATTTTATGTGTCCAGTGGGACATGTGTGCAAAATAGCCAGCTATGTATGGGGCGTAATTTTCTTTTTGGGAGCAGATTGCCCTTTTTTTTCGGGTGAGAGTGGAATGTGGGGTAGGGGAAGTAGGTATATTTGGGGAGGTAGGTTGGGGAGGTAAACAGACAAGACAAACAAGATGCATACAGGGGCAGTATATGACACATGTGGTGGGTGAACACCTTTGACGGGGAGGGATGTTTGGAAATCGCAAGCCCATGAGCCCACAGATGGAAACAGTGGGACTGAGGTCCCCACCCATGGGCAGTCACCACTGCACCTTCACAGCCCAGAGGGTGGCTGTGCTGGGGGCTGTGTAGGAGGGACAGGCTTACCCTGGAGTTGCGCCACTCGTGACTCAAGCTGGCATAGAGGTTCTGCAACAGAACGTTCAATCTCTCTACGCACCACAGCCCGGACTGTTAGAAGGGTGATAGGTGGCCCTCCTCCACCCATGCTTGCATGGGGGGGGGGCTGAGCCCCATCCCCTGCAGCGCTTCCACCTGAAGGTGGCACAGGGCCAATGGAGGAGGAGGTCCCAGGCTGGGCACTGGACCTGCTGGTGCCAGGTGCCATGGCCAGCTGAGGTGAGAGAGGTGGGTCCGCTGGGACCGGCCTTCCCATATGAACTATGTTTTGGAGGGTTTAATAAAGATATGGGTTAGTAACAGTCAACAGCATTCCTAATTAGTTATAACAGCATGCAGAAGTATTCCCATTAACCCAACACACCAGATTTTCAACAGTTAAAAAGCAAGCATAACACATGCATATATAGAACAATAGTGGACATTACAACAGCATGCAGGTTGAATTGATGGCAGAAGGCCACTGATATTGTGGTATTTTAACAGGGCACATGCATAGAAATAAATGCAAATATTTATAAACCAATAGGATATCTGTTCCAACAAATGTTTTGAGATTAGACATACTGATTGAGGTGTGGAATTGCATTTTTTATGCACATACAGTAGGGTGGAAAAGGATAGCTCAATTAACAACTTATATATCCTTCTAGTTTTCACTACATTCCTATTAACTGCAGTTCTATGTCCCTTACATGTATTATTACACTACCCAATGTCCTTATATTGTGAAATTGGATTTTACTAGATCATTATATACATGAGCTGTATCTTATATACAAACTGTCCAAGATGCAGATGTTACTGCTACATATTTTGAGATTTGCTCACACACAGTACTGCTAAGATGGTACACTGACAGGTCTACTTTCATATAATTATCTAGATATGTTCAGGTGAAAGTATCAGTTATATATTAACAGCTCCCTACATTTCTGGCAGCACACTGACATTTCTGGGGAACACAATACCAAGCTACTCATGTGCCAGATTAACCTGTACATGCTGGGCATGAACCAACAGTTGAGGGCTGTAAATATGCATAAAAGCTACTGGCACTCCCTTCATCCACATTATATGGGCCTACCCAAGTGTGGGTTAACACTGCTTAATACAACAGTACTACTTGTAAAATGCAACAGTACAACATATCAAAGAAAATGACACAGACGCACTCCAGGAATTATACATTTATTAAAGGATTATTACACCTTTATTTATTGGGTTAAAACACTTTTTGAAGGCTCTCTCATTTATTTTATATAACAGCACATGCAGAATAATTACTAACCTGCCTGATGACACAGCCTTTGCAACCTATCTTCATGGGCTTGCTGATTCATAGCCTGGACACCTGCAGCTGTGAAGTAAATGCAGTGATATTGAGACATACCTATCCATAGTATAGACAAGCATAGCAATTCTTAACTACTTAATACAATGGCTACTTACTCAGTACTGGGGCATTAGGCATTGCACAGGACTCCTGGATCCACTTACATCACTTCAGGTCAGAATAATGGTGCCTGACCTGCTCACCAGTCCGAGGAATGCCAGTGGCACTGGTGAGATCACGAGCAAGACTGTTCCAGGCCTCCATTTTATATTGGGTGCCCTGGTACTGGCCACACAGGAGTCTTTCCTCATGATTGTGGACAAGTAGCCAAACCATTACTTTGGTCTCCTCAATGCCCCAGCATTGCACTAGAAATCGAGTGCCTTCTCCAACACCGGCCATGCTGACTGCAGAAGGGAGCTACAACCAGTTATGGCAAGTATTCTCTCCTGTGGAGCTTAAGTATGCCTCATTTCCCAGACTTATTTGTGATTGGTCAGTTTTGAAAAAACTCAGCTGTAAGCACACCTGCTTAGCTGATGTTGGCAATGTTTAATATTCTTTTGATAGATATGTGACTGTTGAAAGTGCATGGTTATGAAATGCTGTCATGGCTTAGTGCTTATGTACTGTGACTATAGTGCACAGTATCCTGAGTTCATGCCCTGTCACTGCTTTTTATTTTCCTACTGGTCAGACCTGAGTGGTTAAGGTACAGTAAAGGAGGTGTGGCCGTGTTTAGCCAACTTTGCTCAACTTTGCCCGACTATGCCCAACGTTGCCTACCGTTGCTCCACGTTACTCGATGTTGCCCGACGTTGCGCTGGTTAGGGCAGTGTGCAGCTATGCGCAAGTACGCTGTATTTGCGCTGGTTAGCGCGGTGTGCAGCTGCGCACAAATACATTGTGCTTGTTAACGCGGTGCTCAGCTACAAGCAATTTGTTTTATATATGCTAAATACTGCTAAAGTGTGCTTAGCAGTGCTTTATATTGCTTAAAATAAGTTACTCATGCTTCAGAATGCATAACCATTTCACCTTCATATATATATATATATATATATATAATTCATTCACTACTACATATAACATCTGAATGCTTTTTACAAAACTTATACATGATAAATGTCAGGAAATATTTTTGTATACAGATTTCCAACTGAAAATGGAGCATGCAGTAGTGGGACTCAAACCGGGAATGCCTCCTCTTTGTGCTAAGGATCTAACCACTACGCTATTGCTATTTTGCTTAATTTGCATATTTTTTTCTTATTATCCTCTTCAGTGTCTAAGCTGCTAACTGTAGCTAAACAATAGGCAATCCCACACAAACACGCGCAAATACGGGCAGCTATATCGGAAATAAAACAAAAAATATAATAAATTTCTTTTACTTTTTAAATTTGTACGAGGTTTAACATATGGGGGAGTGTAGTGTTACAATGTACACATGTGAGCGGACTCGCTCATGTAACTCGACATTTCTTGGGTTTTGTCAGTGCAGGGGAGTGGATTTTTGGACTGCTCAGCAGTCCGACACACCCCCTACACTCGTCCACGCTCCATGTAAGCTTTAGAATTGAGGCAGAGCGCCCTCATTAATATGCATGGTGCGCTGCCATCATACTCTTAGACTGGCATTTCCTTGTAAGACTAATCTAGTCTTACACAGAAGATTAGTAAATCCTGGGGACTGTCTTTGAAAGCTTCAAAGAAATTTCCATTACATAAGTTTTCCCACAATTTTTTTTATTCTCTCTTTCAAAAAAAAGTGCTCATTGGTTTCTTCTTCAGTGACTGTTTCTGGTGTGAGGTTGATATTAGTTCATCTGCATGTATAATAGTAATTTCCTCAAGGTTCAGTGGATAATACCATTATGAATTAATTCATTGCTGAGTGATATTTCTTGATCTTTTGATGTAGTCAAAAAAGGATTTATGATTATTTTTAACTTTGGATACTCATTTTAATTTGTGTTCTACTGTGATCTTCTTTATGGTGACTTTCATATTCTTGGTGAGAGTCATTGATATAAGTAGATTTTGATTTATTATAGACCTTATTTATTTTTTTCCTTTTGTTATAAAGCACATTAACTCTGGCATTCCACCAAGGTGGTTTATTCTTAGGTTCCCAGTATATTTGAGTCTGATTTATGCCATTTGTTAGATGAAAATAAAATTTATTGACATAATATGACCACTTGTGTCTTAGGGAGTTCATCTGTTCAAGCAGTTTAACTGGCTGAATCATTATGGCAGCCACTTTATACTTGGTAACCAGGAGGACAACTGGTGAAAACACACATGAACACAGAGTGAACATGTAGACTTCACACAGAAGGCACACTAGTGGAGAATCAGACCTGGAGAACCAAGTACTATGAGGCAGCAACGTTAAGACTGTGCCACCCTTATATCTAAATATACTTTCATAGGAAAATACTAGGCTAATGATGAACCAGGGCCTTTATAAGTCTATCCATGTCATCCAAACCATTTGTGTCCCTTTGCATCAAGGGCATTTATTAGGAGGGGGCATGTTAGTTTAGCAAGTTTCTAGAGATTATGTGGTTATCCTCTCCTTGATTACTGTGAAGATAGGTGAAGGCTGCCAGCCTAGCCAGATAAAATTTTGTAGATAATTCTGTCATTTGTAAATATTAATATAAGCCACAGGCTTGTTCTCTTAAATGGGAAAAAGATGTTGTTAAATGTGGGACTGCAAAAATGTAACAACAGTGTACTCTGCTGTAACAAAGCTGATAAGTCAATTATTTGATGTCAAAACCCGGAGCCGAGATGTCTAGATAAAGCCATTCTGCCTATTGTTTTGGGGCCAGAGGTAATAGCTAGAATTTGCATGTATAATTTCTTTTATTGCTCTGGTTCCTGACCATCTGCAAGACCAAAAGAGCTATTAACCTCTGAGTGTCTGTTAGCCTGGGAACCAGAAAGAAATGATGTAATCTGAAATGAATCAGTGGTACTGTGTTATCAATTTAAGGACAGAAAGAAGGAGAGCATTTGAGCATTTGTCTTGAGTACATCCAACTCACCACTCTGCCTGTGTTTATATGTAAGTAGGATTTTAGAACTGTGTTTTCTGTTAGATATAGCTAGGGAATAGGAATATTAGACTAGTTTGCTTTTCTGTAATGTCAGAACTTTTCTACTGTATTATTTTAAGTATTTCTCTGTGATCTCTGAACTCTTGACTAGCACTGTGTAGTAAGAAGTATTGCCTTGTGTTTTTATTATTTATTATTAAATATTTTTAAGCCTTTCAACTGTGGCTGTTTTGTGTAGAGATAATGTAAGCTCTAAGAGTACACTGCGTGTATATAGTGATACTGTACCAAGTCACTCCAAATAAGTCTTGACTGGTCGCACTTACCATTTGGATAATAATATTGCACAGTATAATTGGACACCCTTTCATAAGGGCCTTTGAGTAGCTGATAAATATTAGCTGGGTGGTGGCAGTGAGTTCTACAGTATAGTCTGGGTAAAAGGGGCACAGCTGGAGAACCTGTTCCAGCCTTTCCCAGGAGTGTCTGTGTGGTTGTATAAACTCTTATCTCAAAGTGTGTGTGTGTCAGCTACTTGGGCAGGGACACAAGGCACTGGTTGGACAGAGAGGGTGCTGGAGGTTTTAGCTTGCCCACTAGGCTGAAATCTAGACCCTATAGCTGTGTCAGTGGGGAGTCTTATTGGGGACCTGGAGAGAAAGGGAGAAACCAGCCCCAGACTGACTGTGTACTCTTAAGGGAATGACATTGTATTTTACTGTGTGTGTATTTATTATCTTTTCCTTATATGGACGCCCCTCACTGGTGTTAGTGGTGAGGACCAAGGCTCCTTGATTGCTGGGCCAGTGCACGGGCATCACAATTACCGTCATCTTTTCTCTTACCATATGCAGACAGACTCTCGAGACTGGCACAAATTCCTCCAGATAAATCTCACCTGCTCTGTAATAATTGGATAACCACCAAAATAGAAAAACAAAAGCAGCCAAACTGTACTTCACCAATGGCAACCAGGATGACAGAACCGCAGATTTATTAAAATCGACATTTACCAAAAATATTAGCGCTTTCATCTTACAATTAAGACTTCTTCAGATATATGCAACAGAACAAGTACTCAGCTTAAAAAGACCAGTAAGGTCACATGATAGAGAAAACACAATGAGCTAATAGGAAGGAAAGAAGAGGCAAAGCAATTTAAAGTGACAAGCAGTAATTGCAAAAAAAAAAAAAAAAAACTACACAGAATACCTGCACAAGCTATGAAAATTACACAAAATTTGCAACAAAACTAAGATAAAATTACTTTAAATAATTCTTAAAAAAAATATAAAAAACAAATATTTAAAATTAATCAAAAATATTTCAAAAACATCACTACCTGTCCAACGGTCTCCTTTTTAGAGAGCACTTAATAATGATAACATCATTTAGACCTGGTGGCACAGATGCATTTAAAAATATCTGCCACCACAGCTCCCTCTTGTCCAACAATAGGGACCAAGGGCCACCCCTGGAGTCTGGTCTCACCTGCTCCAAGAACCAGAAGCAAAATTTATGCTCTGGAAATAATGTGATATGTCTATAAAGGGCATTGGTTTCCTTACATTTCTTGATGTCATAAAAGTACTCATAGATACGTTGTTTTAGTTTATCTCAGTCTTGCGAACATAAAAAGCAGGGCAAGACCCACATCTTGCAATGTAAACCACACCACTTGACTGGCAATTAAATTTCCCTTTGATAAATAAAGTTTTATCTTGATCTGAATACAGTCACTAACCAATATGTGGCTACATTGGCCACATGCACCACATTTAAACATATTGCCAGACATAAACTTATGCTTGTTGATATTGGAATTCTCAATATAGTTTTAAAAATACATCCTCTCTTATATATAATCTTCGGCTGGGCCTTCAATTTCTCCAACAGTTCCCGGTCCTGTTAAAGTAAGTCCAGTTTTTATAAACAATGGACTCAACATATTTACTGTCATTGCTGAAAGTGGTGACCAAAGGATGGCTAAATTCAAACAAATCCTCTTTCTCAGGTAAGCCATCCACCGATATGTCAACACATGGGTTGAGTGGCCTAGAAATGTTGTCTATGTGGGGGGAACCACATACATCCTGACTGGACATCAAAAGGGGACTATAAACCCCTTTCTGCCTCTTGTCCATTACTTTGGCCATGAGAGAATCAATGACATCCAAGAGATATCCCCTGTTGGCAAACATGTTCTTCAACCTATCACATTCTTCCACAAACTCACTCCAGAGGGTAGCCATCCTGGCTGCTCTAACCAGTTGGCCCTTGACCTGCTGACAGGGCTGGTTGTTGGTTTAATGAAGTAAACTGTTGGAATAAGTAGGTTTCTGACAAATTTTAGAGGAAATAGAAAGCTTCTCATGGTCAAAAGTTAAGGAAACGTGAAGGTAATTGATCTCATCAAGACCCACAATATGAGAAAAAAACAAAGTAAGATGTTGTATGGTTAATATAACTCATCAATAAGAGGCACAGGACCTGCCCATACAATAAAAAGGTCATCAAGGTAACGGGTATACATGTATATATGCTGAGTGTAGGGGATTTGCTTCAGAAACTGTGCTTCCCATGCAGCCATAACAATATTTGCAAATAAAGGGGTGCATGCTGCACCTATGGCAATTCCCTTTGTCCGTTTGAAATAATGACCTTTGAAATATATAAAGTATATTCCAAAACAACCTGCATAAGAGTGGAGACCATATTGGTCAGCCCCTTATCCATTTTCAGATGAAACATGAGGTATTTCTCAAAGCAAACCATGCCAGTCTCATGTGGAATACACGTAAACAAATCCTTGATGCCAATGGTAATAAAACACAAGTTAAGAAATAAGGCCAAATTGTTACATTGTCGATTTCCCCAAAGTTCCAACTATTTTTGGACTGCCTGAGGT